>NC_143047.1:26830000-27033750 GCF_057628025.1 Oncorhynchus mykiss | reverse complement strand
TGTACAATTATGTTTAGATATAACAGGCTAGTCTTGTATAATTGGCGAAACCATTCAGGCTTATTTGATGTGATCTAATGTTTTGATTATCTAGTGTGCGTGCCTTACAAGCATTCAGTCATTTTAATTTAATTGTATTAAGCTTTTACTTAACTCCTGTGTTTCTAGGCTGTCTCGCTCACCTATTCAGTTTGTTTACACAGTGTCTCAGTGACTCAAAATATTTTTGGTTATTTGTTTACTGCATCCGTTTGCATTGACCCAGTAAACAGTAAATGTCTCCCGAGGCTACACGGTTTTTGGGGTCTCACTTCAATTTTAAAAGTTTTGAGTGTAATTTATGCCCAGCAAACGTTCAACGTTGCACACACGTAGTTTTTTGGTATTTGGTTGTAAGCTGTCTCAGCGTCAACTAGACTACTATTATAATTACTATTATTTTTTGATTGTCTTACTACGATTTCCTTACTTCCAATTCGATTTTTGGCTGAGAGCCTTTATACATTTTATTTATTTTCTCTCTCAATGCCTGTTATAAGACTGGGAATATAATTATATACATCTACAAGTGGTGCTTTTGTCATTCCGTTTGCACAAGGGATTCGCCTTTTTTACATAAAAATCTTTCTTTTTGCAACTTTAAAGAGCGGGACTGTGGGTTTAGGTTTAAGACCGCACTCTCACAGACATACTGTGTGAAGAGAACATGTTCTATTTAGGCTTGTACCTCGTTTGGGGAGGTATTGTCTGGGATGGGGGGTGGGGGGGCAGGTTAAATTGTTCAGTTCTAATGTTGTCATTCTGTCTTTTTAGTTTTTTTTCTGTACTTTTTCCAAACATCTACCTCTGTACATTATTACTCTGAGACAAGTTATTCTGTGGGTTTTGGGCACTTATTGCTTTTCCATTATATGCTCTAATGACAGGGTTGAATAACGGGAATGCCCAGGGGGGCCGGAATAATGCGATCAAGTACATTTCATGGAACACCAAAGGGGTTAATAACCCGGTGAAGCGTAAGAGGGTGTTGACACACTTAAAGGGTTTGAATGCAAATATTGCATTTCTACAAGAGACTCACTTGAGGACTGGTGAGCATTTTAGGATGCGTAAGGACTGGGTTGGTCAAGTGTTCCACTCGAACTTTCATAGTAAATCAAGAGGTGCTGCTATTCTGGTTGATAAAGCTACTCCCTTTGTAGCTTCTGAGGTTATTGCTGATCCTAAGGGACGATACGTCATTTTAAACCGGTGAACTGTTTTCTACCCCTCTTGTTTTGGCTAGTGTTTATGCTCCCAATTGGGATGACACATGTTTCATTTCTTCCTTTCTGTCTGCTATGCCCAATTTAGATTCTCATTTGTTGATTTTAGGGGGGGATTTCAACTGTAAAATGTCCCCAGTTCTTGACAAGTCCTCACAAACAAATACAGGCCCATCTAAATGTGCCCTACTTATTCAATCCTTTCTTCAGAAATATGCTATGTTTGAGGCCTGGCGTTTCCTACATCCTACAGATAGACAGTATTCCTTTTATTCTCATGTTCATCAAACATACTCCCGGATTGATTACTTATTTTTGGACAAAAAACTTCTGCCTAACCTTCGGCAGTGTACTTACGAGAGTATTGTTATCTCTGACCATTCACCATTAGTGCTTGAACTAGAGATTCCCCAGCGACCTCCTATGTGTTATCAATGGCGTCTCAACCCCATTTTACTCTCAGATAAGGAGTTTGTCAATTTCATTTCTTCTGAAATCACCTTATTCCTAGAAACTAATTCAACACCAGGTATGTCCTGCTCTACCATATTGGAGTCTCTCAAAGCATACCTACGTGGCCAAATGATTTCTTATACAGCCAACCAAAACAGAGTTAGCTCTCAGCGACTTCGGGACCTGAGCGAGTCCATAGCCACATTGGATGAGAAGTATGCTACGGATCCTTCCTCTGATCTGCATAAAGAGCACCAACTACTCCAATCTGAATTTGATGAGCTTTCTACCAGGCAAGCTGAACATTACTCTTGCGAGCTCGATACAAAGTCTATGAACAAGGCGACAAGGCCAGTAAACTCCTTGCGCATGAGATCCGTAAATCTGAGGCCTCACGTTTAATCACACAAATAAGGACCCCGTCTGGTGCCACCACAGTTATACATAAAGAGATCAATGATCAATTCAAACAATTTTACTCTGCGCTATACACCTCTGAACCCTTTGCTGATTGACTCCTTCTTTAATGGCTTGAATATGCCTTCAATTGATACAGACTCCCATGACCGTCTAGAAGAAGAATTTACGCTTGAGGAGATTGCAACAGCAGTGTCCACAATGAAAAGTGATAAATAACGGACAGACGGTTTTCCAACCAAATTTTACAGGATGTTTTCTGGTCTGCTTTGCCCATTCTTGTCTTGACTATTTGCAGAGTGCCTTAATACTTCAAAGCTACCGCCTAGTCTTTATCAGGCTTCAATTTCATTACTATTAAAGAAAAACAAAGACCCCCTGGAATGTGGATCCTATCGCCCAAGCTTTTAAACTGTGATTACAAAATCCTAGCTAAGCTTTTAGCCATCCGTATGGAAGGCTTGCTGCACCAAGTAATACACTCTGACCAGACTGGCTTTGTGAGAAATAGGCATTTATTTTTCAATATTAGGCGCCTTATGAATATACTGTACTCCCCAGCGTGGTGGTCTCACTTGATGCCGAAAAAGTGTTTGACCGCGTTGAGTGGGATTACCTAACAGCTGCCCTTTATAGATTTGGCTTTGGCCCCAAATTCATTGCGTGGATAAAGATGATTTATTTTTCTCCCATGGCTTCGGTACGGACTTATAACTTGTCCTCTGACTATTTTCCCTTGCACCGCGGATCCAGAAATGGTTGTCCACTCTCCCCCTTGTTGTTTCCTTTGGCAATCGAGCCTTTCGCCATTGCACTACGCTCGAATGATGCCATTCAAGGCATAATCAGGGCGGGCTGGGAGCAGAAAGTCTCGCTATATGCTGACGACCTCCTTTTGTTTATCTCTAACCCTGATACCTCATTGCCACGTGCCCTATCTGTTCTTAAAAAGTTTGGATCAATCTCACGGTACAAGCTGAATCTAGGCAAGAGAAGGTTGCTTTAAAGTGCTCTTTTACAAGTTCTCAGTTTAGGATTGTCCGTGATCAATTCACCTACTTGGGAGTAAAAGTGACAAAGAAATATTCAAATTTGTTTCAGGAAAACTTTGTTGCTCTAGCAGACAGTTTGAAACAATATTTTACTTTTTGGAATTTGCTACCCCTTTCTCTTATCGGAAGGATTAATGTCATTAAAATGAATGTGTTGCCCAAATTTTTATATTTATTTCAATGTTTACCCATTTTTATTCCAAAATCTTTTTTTATTTCATTGGATCAAACATTCATGCATTTTATTTGGGATGGCAAGGTACCACGGATTGGTAGAAAACATTTACAGAAGCCTAGGTCATTGTGGGGTTTAGCTCTACCAAATTTTCAGACATACTACTAGGCTGCAAATTTCAGAGCCCTTCTGTACTGGCTGCAGACTGATCCTACTGGCCCTAGACCACTCTGGGTCCAGATGGAGTCTGAATCGTGTAAACCTGCAGCACTTTCCTCTGTGTTGTGCTCGCCTCTCCCAGTGTCCCTAGGCAAAAGGTGTGTCAACCCAATTCTAAAGCCGTCTCTTAAAATTTGGAATCAGTTCCATTTAGCCTTTAGCCTCCGAGGCTTTTCTCTTTCAGGCCCAATCAATCAGAACATTTTATTTCCTCCATCTTTGAATGATGGGGCTTTTGGCATTTGGCACTCACTAGGCCTCTCCTCGCTAGCCCAATTATTCTTTGATGATACATTTGCCTCTTTTTCTCAGCTGCAGGAAAAGTTCAATCTCCCCCAATCCCACTTTTTCCGCTATCTCCAGACTAGAAACTTTATCAGAGCTAACACACCTGGATTTCCCCATAGGCCTGCTATGGAAAGCATCTTGGAGTTGAACAAGCTTCCTAGGGGCGCAATTTCAGATGTATATGCAATCATTCATGACTTACAGAACCCTTCTTTGGTGCCTTTAAAGACTCAATGGGAAAAGGATTTGGGGGAGGAACTTGGAGAAGACACCTGGGAATCTGTGCTGCACAGGGTGCATTCGTCCTCTTTTAGCACTAGACATAGCCTCATTCAATTCAAGGTGGTTCACCGTATCCACTGGTCGGGGGCCAAACTTGGAAGAATACTCTCTGATTTTGATCCTACATGTGTCAGATGTAAAGTGGAACCAGTCACACTGTTGCATATGTTTTGGGGCTGTCATAAACTGTCAGATTTCTGGGAATTAATATTTAAATGTTTCTCTGATATATATGACACTGTTATAGATCCGTCTCCCCTTACAGCCCTTTTGGAGTACTGCCCATGGGTACCCCCATATCAAGAATCCAGTCGGACACTGTTGCTCTTTTAGCTAGACGGCTAATACTACAGAACTGGAAGATGGCAGCTCCCCCATCTTATAAATATTGGGTGAGAAACTAGAAAAATCCATGGTGTCACAATTCAATTCACGTGGGAACCCCAAACTGTTTAATGAGTCTTGGGCTCCATTCCGATCTTTCTTTAAACAGTCCATCCTCTGATGGCATTCCAATTAAAACTAAAATAAGTCTGTATTTGACCCCCCTGTGACTTAAGGGTTGGAGGAGCTTCTCTCTGTGTTTTTGCTGGGGGGGCATTAAGGTCCATGTGCTTATTGATTGTGAACCGCGGATGCCTTGTTCATCTTGCCCGGGCAGAGACTGAAGTGTGAGCTTGTTTTTCCCAGTTATTTTTTAATTTTGTTCACGCCTACATAAATAATCATTCTATTTTTTTTTATTTTAAAGCATTGTAAACTTTATTTTTGGTCCAGTGGATGGTCGGTCTGTGGCCATGACTGTCTGTGAGTGGTTGCATTTCTCCACCCTTATCCCTTGACTGTTTACAGGAACAATGGTGAGGTGTTTGCTCTGTCCCTGTATTATAGATTGCCCTTTAACCTTTGTAGCCTTCTGCCTGGTGTGTTTAACTTGTCTAAAGTATGGTATCTTTAAAGCAATTTTTTTTTTTTTCTAGTTGAGTATATTATTTATATTGCTTTGTGTTGTCTTGTCTGTGTGTGTGTGTAAAACTTAATAAACAGAGTTATAAATAAAAATAAAAAAAGGGTTAGACTTGCAGAAGATAATGAGAAACTATGTGTTAGTATTGTGGAAAAATACAGCCCACCTAAAGAGAGGTGGAGTTTCTTCTGATGTGAGTTCATGTGTGTGTGTGTGTGTGTGTGTGTATGTGTTGTAAAAAATATTGTGTTCTCATTTTGAAGTGAGACCGCTCTCTGAGTAAAGTATTGATCTATTTTTAATAAAGAGAAAATGTACGCTTACCATGCTGCACTTTGGTCCTTCAGCCAGCCGTGACAGAACTTCCCACCACCAACGGACCAAGCAGCATGGTAAGGTGGACTCCTGGACATGGGAGGAAGTTCTGGACGGCAAGGTAGTCTACACATGGGAGGAGATCCTGGCGGGAAGGGATCGCCTTCCATGGGAACAGGTGGAGGCAGCTAAGAGGGCAGAGGCAGCCAGAGAGAGGAACCAGCGGTATGTGGGAACACGGCTGGCAAGGAAGCCTGAGAGGCAGCCCAAAAAAATCTGGATGCAGAATGGGTGGGGCCAGCTCTGCGCTCGAGACCGCCAGTACACCTCCACGGCCCTGTGTATCCGGTGCCTCCACTACGCACCAGGCCTCCGGTGGCAGCCCCACGCACCAGGCTGTCTCTCCGTCTCTTCCCTCCAGGTGCTCCCTCCTGTCCGGAGCTGCCAGAGCCGCCCTCCTGTCCGTAGCTGCCAGAGCCGCCCTCCTGTCCGGAGCTGCCAGAGTCTCCCTCCTGTCCGGAGCTGCCAGAGCCGCCCTCCTGTCCGGAGCTGCCAGAGTCTCCCTCCTGTCCGGAGCTGCCAGAGCCGCCCTCCTGTCCGGAGCTGCCAGAGTCTCCCTCCTGTCCGGAGCTGCCAGAGCCGCCCTCCTGTCCGGAGCTGCCAGAGCCTCCCTCCTGTCCGGAGCTGCCAGAGCCGCCCTCCTGTCCGGAGCGGCCAGAGCCGCCCTCCTGTCCGGAGCTGCCAGAGCCGCCCTCCTGTCCGGAGCTGCCAGAGCCTCCCTCCTGTCCGGAGCTGCCAGAGCCGCAGCCCCTCAGTCCAGAGCCACAGCCCCTCAGTCCAGAGCCGCAGCCCCTCAGTCCAGAGGCGCCCCTCAGTCCAGAGGCGCCCTCTACGAGGGTCTTCAGTCCGGGGCACGCTGCGAGTGGGCCAAGACTGAGGTGGAGCGGGGTCCACGTCCCGCACCAGAGCCGCCGCCGTAAGAAGGCCCACCTGGACCCTCCCCTTTAGAGTCAGGTTTTGCGGCCGGTGTCCGCACCTTTGGGGGGGTACTGTCACGCCCTGGCCATAGAGAGGCTTTTTATTCTCTATTTTGGTTAGGCCAGGGTGTGACTAGGGTGGACATCCTATGTCCTTTTTTCTATGTTATTTATTTATTATGTCTTGGCCTGGTATGGTTCTCAATCAGGGACAGCTGTCTATCGTTGTCTCTGATTGAGAACCATACTTAGGTACCCTTTTCCCCAACCTGTTTTCTGGGAAGTTAACTTTGAATTTGTTCAGGGCACATAGCCCAAAGCTTCACGGTTTGGTTTTGTTCTTTGTTTTGTTAACGTCATTTTTAATAAAGAGAAAATGTACGCTTACCATGCTGCACCTTGGTCCAGTCCTAACTTAAGTTTCAGCGGGAGATTTGTCTGATTTCTGCGAGATCATCATCTGTCTACTCGAGTCCTGCGAATCAGAATGGTCCACTCAAATGGAACAGGCTGAAATCCGTCAACTCCTGTCTCACTTCCTCATTCCACAATCCCTCGTTCCTCATGCCGCTAGATTGCCTGCTGTAAATTGTGGCTTTTTCCTAAACCATTTAATAACTAATCTATAAACATATTAAGTTATTGTTTCAACGTGAAGCATTGGCAAGTTCTCAAACTATTGTATTACTGAGAGCTATTGAATTATGAGAAACTACATGTGCACGTACCTTTTATCTAAAGTGAAAGTGACATGTCAATGAAACGTTTAGAATTTGTTTAAATCCTGGCTCTTTATTCCAATGATTAATGTCCCTTCTAATAGGCCTCAGTCAGTGGCGACCCGTCGTTCATGGCAGGTGGGGTAGAGCCACACATTTATAGCAAAAAATACAATACAAATAAATGTTATTTTGGTGTCACATATCAGTTTGCAAACAATGTAAAAAATATATATCCTTGAGTTAATAAAGCTACACACAAACATGTTCTCATTTTTGTTTTCTTTAAATAATTCTAGCCCCTTGGGTGCTGCCATAGAGTAACATTAGAAGTGCCCATCCAAGAAGGCTCAAGGTCATTGGCCACAGATAAAATTATGTCAAATCACTTTATACAGTGCCTTGCGAAAGTATTCGGCCCCCTTGAACTTTGCGACCTTTTGCCACATTTCAGGCTTCAAACATAAAGATATAAAACTGTATTTTTTTGTGAAGAATCAACAACAAGTGGGACACAATCATGAAGTGGAACCACATTTATTGGATATTTCAAACTTTTTTAACAAATCAAAAACTGAAAAATTGGGCGTGCAAAATTATTCAGCCCCCTTAAGTTAATACTTTGTAGCGGCACCTTTTGCTGCGATTACAGCTGTAAGTCGCTTGGGGTATGTCTCTATCAGTTTTGCACATCGAGAGACTGACATTTTTTCCCATTCCTCCTTGCAAAACAGCTCGAGCTCAGTGAGGTTGGATGGAGGGCATTTGTGAACAGCAGTTTTCAGTTCTTTCCACAGATTCTCGATTGGATTTTTATTTTATTTTACCTTTATTTAACCAGGTAGGCAAGTTGAGAACAAGTTCTCATTTACAATTGCGACCTGGCCAAGATAAAGCAAAGCAGTTCGACAGATACAACAACACAGAGTTACACATGGAGTAAAACAAACATACAGTCAATAATAAAGTATAAACAAGTCTATATACAATGTGAGCAAATGAGGTGAGAAGGGAGGTAAAGGCAAAAAAGGCCTTGGTGGCAAGGTAAATACAATATAGCAAGTAAAGCACTGGAATGGTAGTTTTGCAATGGAAGAATGTGCAAAGTAGAAATAAAAATAATGGGGTGCAAAGGAGCAAAATAAATAAATAAATTAAATACAGTTGGGAAAGAGGTAGTTGATAGGGCTAAATTATAGGTGGGCTATGTACAGGTGCAGTAATCTGTGAGCTGCTCTGACAGTTGGTGCTTAAAGCTAGTGAGGGAGATAAGTGTTTCCAGTTTCAGAGATTTTTGTAGTTCGTTCCAGTCATTGGCAGCAGAGAACTGGAAAGAGAGGCGGCCAAAGAAAGAATTGGTTTTGGGGGTGACTAGAGAGATATACCTGCTGGAGCGTGTGCTACAGGTGGGAGATGCTATGGTGACCAGCGAGCTGAGATAAGGGGGGACTTTACCTAGCAGGGTCTTGTGCATGACATGGAGCCAGTGGGTTTGGCGACGAGTATGAAGCGAGGGCCAGCCAACGAGAGCGTACAGGTCGCAATGGTGGGTAGTATATGGGGCTTTGGTGACAAAACGGATTGCACTGTGATAGACTGCATCCAATTTGTTGAGTAGGGTATTGGAGGCTATTTTGTAAATTACATCGCCAAAGTCGAGGATTGGTAGGATGGTCAGTTTTACAAGGGTATGTTTGGCAGCATGAGTGAAGGATGCTTTGTTGCGAAATAGGAAGCCAATTCTAGATTTAACTTTGGATTGGAGATGTTTGATATGGGTCTGGAAGGAGAGTTTACAGTCTAACCAGACACCTAAGTATTTGTAGTTGTCCACGTATTCTAAGTCAGAGCCGTCCAGAGTAGTGATGTTGGACAGGCGGGTAGGTGCAGGTAGCGATCGGTTGAAGAGCATGCATTTAGTTTTACTTGTATTTAAGAGCAATTGGAGGCCACGGAAGGAGAGTTGTATGGCATTGAAGCTTGCCTGGAGGGTTGTTAACACAGTGTCCAAAGAAGGGCCGGAAGTATACAGAATGGTGTCGTCTGCGTAGAGGTGGATCAGAGAGCACCAGCAGCAAGAGCGACCTCATTGATGTATACAGAGAAGAGAGTCGGTCCAAGAATTGAACCCTGTGGCACCCCCATAGAGACTGCCAGAGGTCCGGACAACAGACCCTCCGATTTGACACACTGAACTCTATCAGAGAAGTAGTTGGTGAACCAGGCGAGGCAATCATTTGAGAAACCAAGGCTGTTGAGTCTGCCGATGAGGATGTGGTGATTGAAACAGTCGAAAGCCTTGGCCAGATCAATGAATACGGCTGCACAGTAATGTTTCTTATCGATGGCGGTTAAGATATCGTTTAGGACCTTGAGCGTGGCTGAGGTGCACCCATGACCAGCTCTGAAACCAGATTGCATAGCAGAGAAGGTATGGTGAGATTCAAAATGGTCGGTAATCTGTTTGTTGACTTGGCTTTCGAAGACCTTAGAAAGGCATGGTAGGATAGATATAGGTCTGTAGCAGTTTGGGTCAAGAGTGTCCCCCCCTTTGAAGAGGGGGATGACCGCAGCTGCTTTCCAATCTTTGGGAATCTCAGACGACACGAAAGAGAGGTTGAACAGGCTAGTAATAGGGGTGGCAACAATTTCGGCAGATAATTTTAGAAAGAAAGGGTCCAGATTGTCTAGCCCGGCTGATTTGTAGGGGTCCAGATTTTGCAGCTCTTTCAGAACATCAGCTGAATGGATTTGGGAGAAGGAGAAATGGGGAAGGCTTGGGCGAGTTGCTGTTGGGGGTGCAGTGCTGTTGACAGGGGTAGGAGTAGCCAGGTGGAAAGCATGGCCAGCAGTAGAAAAATGCTTATTGAAATTTTCAATTATGGTGGATTTATCAGTGGTGACAGTGTTTCCTATCTTCAGTGCAGTGGGCAGCTGGGAGGAGGTGTTCTTATTCTCCATGGACTTTACAGTGTCCCAGAACTTTTTTGAGTTAGTGTTGCAAGAAGCAAATTTCTGCTTGAAAAAGCTAGCCTTGGCTTTTCTAACTGCCTGTGTATAATGGTTTCTAGCTTCCCTGAACAGCTGCATATCACGGGGGCTGTTCGATGATAATGCAGAACGCCATAGGATGTTTTTGTGTTGGTTAAGGGCAGTCAGGTCTGGGGAGAACCAAGGGCTATATCTGTTCCTGGTTCTAAATTTCTTGAATGGGGCATGTTTATTTAAGATGGTTAGGAAGGCATTTTAAAAAAATATCCAGGCATCCTCTACTGACGGGATGAGGTCAATATCCTTCCAGGATACCCCGGCCAGGTCGATTAGAAAGGCCTGCTCGCTGAAGTGTTTCAGGGAGCGTTTTACAGTGATGGGAGGAGGTCGTTTGACCGCTGACCCATTACGGATGCAGGCAGGTCTGGATTCAGGTCTGGACTTTGACTTGGCCATTCTAACACCTGGATATGTTTATTTTTGAACCATTCCATTGTAGATTTTGCTTTATGTTTTGGATCATTGTCTTGTTGGAAGACAAATCTCCGTCCCAGTCTCAGGTCTTTTGCAGACTCCATCAGGTTTTCTTCCAGAATGGTCCTGTATTTGGCTCCATCCATCTTCCCATCAATTTTAACCATCTTCCCTGTCCCTGCTGAAGAAAAGCAGGCCCAAACCATGATGCTGCCACCACCAGTTTGACAGTGGGGATGGTGTGTTCAGCTGTGTTGCTTTTACGCCAAACATAACGTTTTGCATTGTTGCCAAAAAGTTCAATTTTGGTTTCATCTGACCAGAGCACCTTCTTCGACATGTTTGGTGTGTCTCCCAGATGGCTTGTAGCAAACTTTAAACAACACTTTTTATGGATATCTTTAAGAAATGGCTTTCTTCTTGCCACTCTTCCATAGAGGCCAGATTTGTGCAATATACAACTGATTGTTGTCCTATGGACAGAGTCTCCCACCTCAGCTGTAGATCTCTGCAGTTCATCCAGAGTGATCATGGGCCTCTTGGCTGCATCTCTGATCAGTCTTCTCCTTGTATGAGCTGAAAGTTTAGAGGGACGGCCAGGTATTGGTAGATTTGCAGTGGTCTGATACTCCTTCCATTTCAATATTATCGCTTGCACAGTGCTCCTTGGGATGTTTAAAGCTTGGGAAATCTTTTTGTATCCAAATCCGGCTTTAAACTTCTTCACAACAGTATCTCGGACCTGCCTGGTGTGTTCCTTGTTCTTCATGATGCTCTCTGCGCTTTTAACGGACCTCTGAGACTATCACAGTGCAGGTGCATTTATACGGAGACTTGATTACACACAGGTAGATTGTATTTATCATCATTAGTCATTTAGGTCAACATTGGATCATTCAGAGATTCTCACTGAACTTCTGGAGAGAGTTTGCTGCACTGAAAGTAAAGGGGCTGAATAATTTTGCACGCCCAATTTTTCAGTTTTTGATTTGTTAAAAAAGTTTGAAATATCCAATAAATGTTGTTCCACTCCATGATTGTGTCCCACTTGTTGTTGTTTCTTCACAAAAAAATGCAGTTTTATATCTTTATGTTTGAAGCCTGAAATGTGGCAAAAGGTCGCAAAGTTCAAGGGGGCCGAATACTTTCGCAAGGCACTGTATGTACAGTAGCTTTGATTGAACTGATCATGTCAACATACTTTCAAAATCTTAGCTAGCAGTCATCATGAATTCAGTCGACAATCTACTGGCAAATCCTTTTCAATCCTTCTCATATGAAGTGAAATAATGAAGAGAAATTACAGATAAAACGTATCGATGCTCATCGGCCATTGGACATAAACATTACACAAGTTGGAAATCACAAATTCAACAATGAGTGGTTTGGAAGGAATCAGTGACGGTGGATAACTGCAAGCATTGCAAAGCAATCACTATCCTGCTATTCAGTGGATTGGCAGTGTGGTCCCAAATCTGGGATTAAGGGGCTCTTTTCCAAGTTTAAAATGATGAACATTCAACATAGACTATGCTGTCAATGAAGCATGATGTGTGCCACAGTCAAAACAACTGTTAACTCGGAACTGCGAAACCTGACATCAGTGAGTTCAAGACAACTGGGAAATCGGGAATAAACGAGCTCCGACTGGGAAAATACTCGGAATTGTAAATCTGTTCTCTTTCGAGAGCTACGGCCTGAAGATCAATTAAATCATCATGATTCTAATTTTGTTATTTTTCAGAGTTCCCAGTTGTTTTGAATGCACCATAAATCCAGAGAAAGCCATACTTTGATGACAAAATCGTCCCACAAAGGACCGCCGCGCCACCTTCCTGTTCAAGTGAGCACAGTACAACAAGGTGAGTCTAAAAATGTATTGTATGCTGCTGCATAAATGCTGTAATATTCCAGGGAGATATGTCTATTGTAACTAAGAAAGTAATAATAAGTGTATGTTGTGTAGTAACATGTTAGTAGGACATATGCCTCACCCTAATAATTTGGTATATTTACCTCTCTTAATTGTGCCTACTGTTCTGACTTGGTGGTACACATGTAGCCTATAACCTGTTTTAGAGAAATGTAATCATTGAATATTGTAAGAGCTTTCATTGTCAGCTTATATGCCCCCTTTATTTATCCTACAGTTCTGACTTGGTGTACAGCTAGAACACTGTAAGAACGGCCCATGTTCTGAATTCTGTTGCTGTACATTTCAAAAGTGCTAAACAAATAGTTATATTGAGTACGTCCAACCTAGCTCGCTCATTAATGTCTTAATCCCCTCATGCCATAGTTTGTACATCTCAATTGTCATTAGAAACCACATTCGTTTAAGCAAGTCAGCCATATTAGCACCTTTTTTTTGTTGAAAGGCACTAAATGAGGCACAATTAACTGTTTTGCTGCTAGACCAGGCTCCGCTGATAGCCAGGTGTAGAAGTGATAAGATGTTGAGACAGCTTTATGTAGGCCCTAACAGTTTGTGGGCACCGTTTGTCACCATTATAGTGCACTTCATGTATTGTTTAGTGTTGTGTTGTGTAGTGGCTTTGCTGGCATGTATCCCACTTTTTGGTATTTTTTGGCCTACCAAGATTTACATGCTAAAATTGCCACAGCTCTCAGTTAACAGTAAAACAAACAGTAAACCTCTGTTTCTGACAGAGGCATAATAATGAACACTAGTTTATCTGATCAATTTCGCATCAATGTGGCAATATTAGGGGGATGTCTATAGCCTTATAAGAGCACAAAATGTATCTGATTACAATAATTATAACCATTGGGGTATTTGTAGGTTAAGTTGAGGTTTAGAGTTTAGTGAATGATTTGCCACAAATGCAATGCTTTTAGTTTTCTAATCATTAAGGACCAACTTATTTCTTGCCACTCATTCTGAAACTGACTGCAGCTATTTGTTAAGTGTTGCAGTGATTTCACTTGCTGTGGTAGCTGATAGCATGATTTGTGTTAATGTTAATTGATTTGCATTTATAAAGCACTCATTAAGGAGCGTGCCCCTCCACAACAACCCAGTGGCATACTGAAAAGGTCTTCACTGCTGACCTATGTGGGTAGAAGTCACACATTTTGAAATAAAAGAAGCAGGCTTTAAATCAAACTACAAACTGTAGTCCAGTCTTTTGAATGAACATACAGGTATGCATATGCATTTGCAATGGCACCCTAAATGACAACCTTTTCCCCATAAAGTGCACTACTTAGGGTGTCATTTTGAACACGATCATAGTCTTCAACAATTTTCCAGTCAAAACCATCAGCTAGAATATTCTGTCCTGCACTGAGGAACTCTAACAGTTAAGGGGGAGGAGTGTGTGGGCCTAGAGAGGGGTCAAATTCCTCTGACAACAAGGGGGCGGGATTGGATAAAAAATAACGGGGCACACAAAGAGTTTAGGGGCGTTGGTGGTTTTGTTATAAATTTCGTCAAGGAAGTCAAAAATATACTATTTTAAAGATTATCGAAGGTTTCAGAGATCTTAATAACATCCAACAGTTATGGCAGGTAAAACAAATATTATTGCATTGCATGGTTAGTAAAAACAAGACAATCTGGACTCTGATCTGCATGTTTGCTTTAAAAACAAACGCAATCTTTTTGGGCCTTCCTCTGACACATCTTAGGGTGTCATTTTGAACACAACAATTTGCCAGTAAAAAACATAAGTTAGAATGTATTGTCCTGCATTGAGGAAATCTAACAGTTAAGAACTTTTGCATGTCAACAGCAATCTGTGCAATACGCTCTTCCCAAAGACAGTACAGTAGGTTCAACAGTCTATTGCAAGACTGTTTACTCAAATGTTATTTTCAGATGAAGAGGCCGTGCCTGGTGCAGAGGGTCCCCTTGTCACAGTGACTTTTCAGAGAACTCCTCACAAAAAACAGAAGTACCTGGAGTCTCAACCCAAAGCATTGGGGGTAAATCATCCTGAGCAAATAAATGAAGTGTAGTCTGTGTAGTTTGGCAATCCATTTAAATGTCACTATAATGTATTATGATCTATGAAATGTTATTTAATCTGTAGCTCATTTTACTTTACCTCTCTCTGTTCCTCTCCTCAGGTGGCTCAGATTGCTCTCAGTGTATTTTACATAAGTTCTGTCATTGTCATGTTCACCAACAGCATGAGCATGTTGGTTGAAGATTTAACACATGTCATTGGATCAATGTTTGTGAGTGGCCACCATACATGTGCCCCCTGCACTCACTTGATTGATATTAAAAGACAAGCAAATGAAGGAATTGAGTGTTGAGACTATGAGTTTGATGGTACATTTACTGTTGTACTCTCTTCAGGTGATCATAGCTGGTAGTTTGGCCATAGCTGCACAGAATCTCCATCTTCCCACTGTAAGTTATGCAATTTGTAGGCGTAGATGTTCTTTGACAAAACAAGTGAGATATACTGTATCAGTGGCATTTATTCGGCTCTCAGTTGCTCTCCTCTCCTCCTGTCTCAGCTGAAGGCCTGTCTGGGGATGCAGGTAGTGGCCTGTGTAGCATCAGTGATCAACTTGATCGTCTCTGTGTCAGACATGGCTGGACACAGACATGGTTATAGCTGCTGGAAATATGTTGAAATCAACAGCACTGATCACAATGATTCTTGCTATTCAATCACTGTGAGTATGTACAGACAATGTCAGTATGTGTTGGAAATATTTCAATGTAAATGGATATGGAGAAAGAGGATGTTCAAACTGGGATGATCATATTAGATGTTAAAGTAGGCTGAGACTGAAAATGTCCTATCAAATGTTACAAGCAAATATTACTTATCAAATGTGTAAAGAGGCAAATATGTCATACAATAGGAAAAAACATGACACAAAGTACACAATGCTACAATTCTTTTCAACAGGATTCTACTGCACATTACTTTGCTGAGTTGGTCCTGATACATACTGCTCTCATCGCTATCTCTGTCACGCTGGCTGCCTACTGCTGTAAGGTGGTCAACTGCTGCTCCCCGGGACAACGAATGGTGAGTCAGTGTAGAAATGGATCCTCTAGAATCAGAAACGAACTGGCCATAGGTCAATTCTGGCAAATGCCAGACGGATCCATTGGCCAGTAAGCCAGTCTAAATTGGGGTTTTATCACAGAATTATCATGATTTTGCTTATGATGGGAACAAAAAGGGAAAGAAAATTATCCAGTGAGTTGTAAATGCCCAGGCTAATTTCTAGTCCCATGCAGTCCATGCCTTCCTTGAAATGCAAAGTTCGGTTGGAGGCCAACCAATACTATGCTTATGGTGTGTCTAGAATGAGCTGAGTGGCATTTTCTCATCATTTCAAATACTGTATTTGACCAGATACCGAACAGGTCATCTGAATTATCATCAGTGATTGAATGTTGTTTTAACATTAAGGTTTTAATCTCTTAATTCAGTGTGTGAGTTCTCTCTTCTAGCCGGTGATCACACTCCAAGTCCCTCCTGCTCAGCAATGAGGAAAGATTCTGTGTGAGGACCAATCAAGACAAGAAATCCAACCCTACTAACCAACCAGCAAAAACATGTGTTATTCTTCCATCAACAAAAAATATTGTAGGCCTATATGTCTACACATACAATGAGTGCACAAAACATTAAGAACACTGTGCTTCCCACAGTTGTGTAAAGTTGGCTGGATGTCCTTTAGATGGTGGACCATTCTTGATACACACGGGAAACAATTTAGTGTGAAAACCCCAGCAGCGCAGCAGTTCTTGAGACAAACCGGTGCCCATTCACTCTCTGAAAGGTACACATACACAATACATGTCTCAATTGTCTCAAGGCTTAAAAATCCTTCTTGAACCTGTCTCCTTCCCTTCATTTACACGGACTTAAGTGGATTTAACAAGTGATATCAATAAGGGATCATTGCTTTCACCTGGATTAACCTGGTCAACCTATGTCATGGAATGAACAGGTGTTCATAATGTTTTGTGCACTCAGTGTAAGTCACGCTGATGGATATCTTTATGCAATGAGAAACGGTTTGACATGATGTAGCCTAATGTGAGTTACATGTTATTAGGGGTCCTAGCAGGTGCAGGATCCCTATTGTTCTGTTAGTGTTCTTGTTATATTTCCTGGGTCTTCCTCCTTTTGGTCAATATTTCCACAAGCGATTGTTAAAAAGTTGATCAATGGAGGGTTTATAAATGGCTTATAATTCACCAATAAAGTATACCCATTGGTTTACAACCGACTCGGCGGCTGTGTGGGCTAGAACATGGTGTTTTCAACACCAGGGGGTGGGAGTTGACTCCCACATTCATAAAGTGACTCAGAGTAGAAGTAATGGTCTAGGATCAGTTTAGCCTTTTAGATCATAATGAATATCAGATTACACTGACAGGGGGGACCTGATCCTAGATCAGCTCTCCCTCTCAGAGACGATTTATGAATATGGGCCAATTTATATTACAATGCCGCCCCTTTTTGATAACAGAGAACTACAATTCCACTAGATATGAAGTGCCCATTTCTCCTAATCCATTTGTAGTTGATAGATTTAGAGTAATGGTAAATGGATAACTATAGTGTTATAAACAAGGGTTAGAGGTAAGAGGTACAGGGGCAAGGGTACAGCTACAAAGTCTTATACAAAGCCTAAAGAGCTGAATGAAATCCAAGAGATGTATAAACAGACACATTATTACAGTGATTATATGGATGAGGGCTTGATTCAATCAGATTCACGTTAGCCGACACCCGTATATCTGGTGTTTTGACGATGTCGGAGGGGGAAGCGTTTTAGACCAGTCAAATCCACAAGCAGCTCCAGGTGTGGTGACACGGATGGTTTCTCAGAACTGATGGCTTCTACAGTTGTGGCAAGAGTACAGCATTTTAGCTAAGCCTAACCTTTTTCCAAACCTTAACCTAATTCTCCTAACCTGCTAATTTAATTCTCCTAACATGCTACTTTAATTCTCCTGCTACGATACAGCCAGTCATTTTTGTGCTTAATCAGAATAACATAGATCCAGCGCAATGATCTAAGAGCTGGGGTGTGCAAAACCCTGCATGCTTTCTGTCACACATCCTAAACAATTTCCTGCCTTGAAATTCTTTTGAAATGCATAACCTGGTCAAACAAAACATAAAAACAAGGTAATAGGATTGGTGGAAAATAGATGACATGTTGTTGTTTAGGATATTAGCTTTTATTTGTTCCATCCAAAGAGCAAAATAGATAGATAGGTAAGACTTGACTTCCTGGTTTTCTGAGGCTTGTCTGATACTTTGCTCTTCCAGTGTGTCGACAGCTGTAGAGGAAGTTACAGGACCTTCATTTACTGTCTCCCTTTAGAGAAATAATGTGTTGGTGGATGAGGAAAATAAACCTAGAGCACCAGTTGACTGTAGTTTATCAGTCCTCTGTTCTTTATGAGTAGGTTCAGGGCAACAACAACCTGACTCTGACTCCTATCAACCTGCCTCATTAGATGGATACAGGCTGCATCACAAATGGCACCGTACCCTATATAGAACATTACTTTGTGTGCCATCTTTATCCAAAATGTTACCCTTTTCCCTATATAATGCACTACTTAGGGTGTCATTTTGAACACAGACATAGTCTACGACAATTTTCAAATCAAAACCATCAGTTAGAATATTCTGTCCTGCACTGGGAATTGGTGGTTTTGTTATGAATTTCGTCAAGGAAGTCAAAAGTAGACTATTTTAAAGATTATCGAAGGTTTCAGAGATCTTAATAACATCCAACAGTTATGGCAGGTAAAACAAATATCATTGCATTGCATGGTTAGTAAAAACAAGACAATCTGGACTCTGATCTGCATGTTTGTATTAAAAATAAAATCAATCTCATACCAGAACATTTGCATGTGAACAGAAATCGTCTCAATATGCTTTTCCCAAAAAAACATCGCAATAGGTTCAGCACTCAAGGGGTGAAGGGGTCTGAATACTTTCCGAATGCACTGTAAATGCTAAAGTGATGCTTATATTAGATGTTAAAGACGGCTGATATTGAGAATGTCCTATGAAATGCTACATGCAAATATTACTTATTGGATGTGTAGAGGCAAATACACAATATATATGAAAGTACAGTATGTGGACACCCCTTCAAATTAGTGGATTCGGCTATTTTGGCCACACCTGTTGCTGACAGCTGAATAAAATCGAGCACACCGCCATGTAATCTCCATAGACAAACATTGGCAGTAGAATGGCTTTACTGAAGAGCTCAGTGACTTTCAATGTCGCACAGTCATAAGATGCCACTTTCAAAGTCAGTACGTCTAATTTCTGCCCTGTTTAAACTGTCCGTCAACTGAAAGTGCTATTAATTTGAAGTGGAAATATCTTGGAGCAGAAACGGCTCAGCTGCAAAGTGGTAGGCCACACAAGCTCACAGGATGGGACCTCCGAGTGCTGAAGCACATAGTGGGTAAAAATGGTCTGTCCTCAGTTGCAACACTCACTGCAGAGATCCAAACTGCCCCTGGAAGCAACTCAGCACGAGATCTGTTCATCAGGAACTTCATGAAATGGGTTTCCATGGCGAGCATCCGCACAAAAGCCAAAGATCGCTATGTACAATGCCAAGCGTCGGCTGGAGTGGTGTAAAGCGCGCCGCCGTTGGATTCTGGAGCATTGGAAACGCGTTCTCTGGAGTGATGAATCACGCTTCACCATCTGGCAGTCCGATGAACGAATTTGGGTTTGGTGGATGCCAGGAGAACGCTACCTGCCCCAATGCATAGTGTTAACTATAATGTTTAGTGGAGGAGGAATAATAGTCTGGGTCCGTTTTGAATTTTTTTGGGCTAGGCCCCTTAGTACCAGTGAAGCGACATTTAACACTACAGCATACAATTACATTCTAGATGATTCTGTTCTTCCAACTTTGTGTCAAAAGTTTGGGGAAAGCCCTTTTCTGTTTCAGCATGACAATGCCCTCATGCACAAAGCAAGGTCCATACAGAAATGGTTTGTTGAAATCGGTGTGGAAGAACTTGACTGTCCTGCACAAAGCCCTGACCTCAACCCCATCGAACTCCTTCGGGATGAATTGGAACGCCGACTGCAAGTCATGCCTAATCGCCTAACATCAGTGCCCGACCTCACTAATGCTCTTGTGGCTGAATGGATGCAAGTCCTTGCAGCAATGTTCCAACATCTAGTTGAAAACCTTCCCAGAAGAGTGGAGGCTGTTATGGCAGCAAAGAGGGGACCAACTCCATATTAATACCTATGATTTGGAATGAGGTATCCACATACTTTTGGTAATGTAGTGTATGTCATACAATGGGAAAGAAAACACAAAAGAAAGTACACAATGCTACAATTCTTGTCAACAGAATTCTGTTATACATTACTTTGCTGAGTTGGTCCTGATGCAAACAGCTCTCATCGCTATCGCTGTCACGCTGGCTGCCTACTGCTGTAAGGTGATCAACTGCTGCTCCCCGGGACAACGAATGGTGAGTCAGTGTAGAAATGGATCCTCTAGAATCAGAAATGGACTGGCCATAGTCAGATCTGGCAAATGCCAGACGGGTCCATTGGCAAATAGGCCCGTCTAAATTGGGGTTTTGGTGCATAATTTTCATGATTTGGTTTATGATGAGGACAACAAGGGGATCTTTTCCCTCCAATTTCATGCAGTCCATCCCTGCTTACAACAGACATCAATCACCTTGAAATGCAAAGTTTGGTTGGAGACCTACCAATACTATGCCTGTGGTGTGTCTAGAATGGGCTGAGTGGCCTTTTCTCATCATTCAAATATTGTATTTGATCAGATAATCTGAATTATCATCAGTAATGGAATGTTGTTATAACATGACTGTTATAATGTCTTAATTGAGTGTGTGAGTTCTCTCTTCTAGCCGGTGATCAAGGTCCAAGTCCCTCCTGCTCAGCAATGAGGAGAGATTATGTGTGAGGACCTATTAAGACATGCAATCCAACCCCCTAACCAACCAGCAAAAGCATTATAATTTTCTTATACTTCCATCAACTGACATATTGTTGGCCTATATGCCTACCAATACGTCAGACCGATGGATGTGTTATTTTTATTAAAAACTGCTTGGAATGGTGTAGCCTAATGTGAGTTATATTTTAATATGGGTCCTAGCAGGTTGGTGGAACTGTGATGGAAAACATCTTCTTGGTGCTTTTCTATTTACCAATTGCTGTGTTCTATGTTTGTGCTTTTCTATAAACCAATTTCTGTGTTCATGCAAGTGACTGATTAAACTAATCCTCACTATCAGTATCTGCATTTTGGCACTACGCCCAGAACCTTGTTTAGAGAAAGGGAAATCTCAGTTTCAAGGTCTCAGCTTAGAGAAAAGAAGCCTTGTTGGTCTGTCACATGCATGACCCCAGTATTGGTTGTCACATGAATGAAGCAAACATGAATTATGAATGATGAATAAGCTAAATCATGCAAATCTAACTGTTCAGTATATAAGGGAACTAACGGGACTGCCCGTTAGAGCTCACTTCAGACCGGTACTTTATGCATCTAAGTTTGACTGTGTCCTCTCCAGCTTGCTGATAATAAAGACTGATTCACTTACAATTGACTGAGTGATAAAAGAGTGATTCATTTATAATCCATGTGTAAGAATTTACACAACATAACCCCTACATTATGATCTATGGAGGGTTTCTAAATAAAGGATATCCTATAGGGGTTTGAATAGGCTATGTGGGTTAGAGCATGGTGCTGGCAACACCAGGGGGTTGGAGTTGATTCCCACATGGACCACATACTGAATGTAAGTATCACTGGCAATTGTAATATAAGTAGCTTTAGATACAGTGCCTTCAGAAAGTATTCAGACTCCTTGTGTCACGGGTGTGATGTAGGGTGGGCATTCTATTTTTTTTTTCTAGGTTTCTTTATTTCTATGTTTTGGCCGGGTATGGTTCTCAATCAGGGACAGCTGTCTATCGTGATCTCTGATTGGGAATCATACTTAGGTAGCCCTTTCCCTCCTTCGGTGTGGGTAGGTGACTTTGTTAGTGGCACTTAGCCCTGTAAAGCTTCACGGTTGTTTCTTTCTTTCTTGTTTTGTTGGCGACATTTTAAATAAAAAGAGAAAATGTACGCTCACCATGCTGCACTTTGGTTCACTTCTTTTGACGGCTGTGACTTTTTCCACATTTTGTTATGTTATAGCCTTATTCAAAAAAATACATTCGGAAACATTTCTAATAACCTGTTTTTGCTTTGTCATTACAGGGTATTGTGTGTAGACTGCGGAATATTTTGATTTTATTTTATCCATTTTAGAATTAGGCTGTAATGTAACGAAATGTGGAAAACATCAAGGGGCCTAAATACTTTCTAAAGGCACTGTATGTGTCACTGGCAATTGTAATATAAGTAGCTTTAGATGAAAGCGTCTACCAATGACCATATCATTATCATATGGTATCACAATGTAAAGAACCCAATTCAATATCATTCCCATTATTTCAATGTGCAAATACAGTGGAAAAAGTAGCTGGAACATGAAAGTTATTGTATTGTTTCTATTCAGTGAGCAACTAGCTGTCACAGTCCATGTTTCTCAAACTAGCCATTAACCCTAACATTTTTAAGGTTAGGTATCAGGTTTCAGGTAAGACCCAAGTGAAGACTGTGTGAAGTAACAAAGTTTATTGCAACAACAGGGGCAGGCAAACGACAGGTCAAGGCAGGCAGGGGTTGATAATCCAGAGTAGCGAAAAAGGTACAGGAAGGCAGGCAGGGGTTGATAATCCAGAGTAGCGGAAAAGGTACAGGACGGCAGGCAGGGGTCGATAATCCAGAGTAGCGGAAAAGGTACAGGACGGCAGGCAGGGGTCGATAATCCAGAGTAGCGGAAAAGGTACAGGACGGCAGGCAGGGGTCGATAATCCAGAGTAGCGGAAAAGGTACAGGACGGCAGGCAGGGGTCGATAATCCAGAGTAGCGGAAAAGGTACAGGAAGGCAGGCAGGGGTTGATAATCCAGAGTAGCGGAAAAGGTACAGGACGGCAGGCAGGGGTCGATAATCCAGAGTAGCGGAAAAGGTACAGGACGGCAGGCAGGGGTCGATAATCCAGAGTAGCGGAAAAGGTACAGGACGGCAGGCAGGGGTCGATAATCCAGAGTAGCGGAAAAGGTACAGGACGGCAGGCAGGGGTCGATAATCCAGAGTAGCGGAAAAGGTACAGGACGGCAGGCAGGGGTCGATAATCCAGAGTAGCGGAAAAGGTACAGGACGGCAGGCAGGGGTCGATAATCCAGAGTAGCGGAAAAGGTACAGGACGGCAGGCAGGGGTCGATAATCCAGAGTAGCGGAAAAGGTACAGGACGGCAGGCAGGGGTCGATAATCCAGAGTAGCGGAAAAGGTACAGGACGGCAGGCAGGGGTCGATAATCCAGAGTAGCGGAAAAGGTACAGGACGGCAGGCAGGGGTCGATAATCCAGAGTAGCGGAAAAGGTACAGGACGGCAGGCAGGGGTCGATAATCCAGAGTAGCGGAAAAGGTACAGGACGGCAGGCAGGGGTCGATAATCCAGAGTAGCGGAAAAGGTACAGGACGGCAGGCAGGGGTCGATAATCCAGAGTAGCGGAAAAGGTACAGGACGGCAGGCAGGGGTCGATAATCCAGAGTAGCGGAAAAGGTACAGGACGGCAGGCAGGGGTCGATAATCCAGAGTAGCGGAAAAGGTACAGGACGGCAGGCAGGGGTCGATAATCCAGAGTAGCGGAAAAGGTACAGGACGGCAGGCAGGGGTCGATAATCCAGAGTAGCGGAAAAGGTACAGGACGGCAGGCAGGGGTCGATAATCCAGAGTAGCGGAAAAGGTACAGGACGGCAGGCAGGGGTCGATAATCCAGAGTAGCGGAAAAGGTACAGGACGGCAGGCAGGGGTCGATAATCCAGAGTAGCGGAAAAGGTACAGGACGGCAGGCAGGGGTCGATAATCCAGAGTAGCGGAAAAGACCCTCACTGATGGGAGGAGACGTATAGACAGCCTGGTGTGTGGGGCTGCCACAGGGCCCACCACGCTGGGGAGACATACAGGCGGCCTGGTCCTTAGAGGAGGCACAGGATGAACCGGGCTGTGGGGTAGCACTGGAGATCTGGTGCGTAGCCTTGGCACCACTCCTCCAGGCTGAATGCCCACTTTAGCCCGGCACCTCCCGAGCGCAGGCACAGGTCGAACCGGGCTGTGGGGGAGCACTGGAGATCTGGTGCTTACCACGTGCATCTCTCCTTTTGGCTTCATGCCCACTTTAGCCCGGCACGTGCGGGAAGCTGGAACAGGCCGCACTGGGTTCTCCTGGCGAACTGGGGATACCGTGCATAGAGCTGGTGCAGGAATGCCAACTCTAGCACGGCAACTGCGGGGAGCTTGCAGAGAGCGCACCAGGCTATGAGAGCGCACTGGAGACACATGGCGCAGAGCCGCATAACCTGGTGCCTGACTAGTCACTCTCTCCACACGGTAAGCACGGGGAGTTGGCTCAGGACTATAACCTGACTCCGCCAATCTCCCCGTGTGCCCCCCCCCCAAAAAATTGGGGGGCTGCCTCTCGTGCCTGCTTCGCTGACTTGCCTCCTCATATCGCGGCCGCTCTGCTTTAGCTGCCTCCAGTTCCTCCCTTGGACGGCGGTACTCCCCAGCCTGCCTCCAGGGTCCCTTACCGTCCAGGATCTCCTCCCATGTCCAGTCCTCTTTACCACGCTGCTTGGTCCTTTGGTGGTGGGAAGTTCTGTCACGGCCGTCGAAAGAACTGGACCAAAGCGCAGCTTGGTGAGCGCATTTTTCGTTTATTTAAAATGACGCCAACAAAACAATAAACCATACAAAACGACCGTGAAGCTTAAGGGATATAGTGCCACAAACAAAGACAACTTCCCACACAGAAAGGAGGGAAAGGGCTACCTAAGTATGGTTCCCAATCAGAGACAACGATAGACAGCTGTCCCTGATTGAGAACCATACCCGGCCAAAACAAAGAAATACAAAAACATAGAAAATAGAACATAGAATGTCCACCCAAATCACACCCTGACCAAACCCAAAATAGAGACATAAAAAGCTCTAAGGTCAGGGCGTGACATCTAGGGCCTTGAAGATGGACGGCAAGTTGTCACTTGCTATGCTATGCCACTGCTATGTCAATACCATGCCCTTCCAATGCACTCAAAATCATTTCAGAAATGTCACTGCCTGTCTTTCTAGCAAAGTCTTTAAGTTCAAGAAAACATTCCGTTATTTCCATTCACCTGTTCCCTGAACTTTATCTTGTGTACATATCACAACAATAATACATTTTGCTCAGCAAGGGAAATGTCTGGAGTTGCATCACATATAACCGAGTAATAGATCGCATCTTCTCTTTCATAAAGTATTGCTTTCAAAACCCTTTGACCACATATTCCTATCAACTCGTTTTGGCTCTCAGGGCTGAGGTAATGAGTCAGTCGTGTTCACTATTAAGTTTCATTAAATAGTACCCGCAAAACACCAGTCTCAACGTCAACGGTGAAGAGGCGACTCCGGGATTCTGGCCTTCTAGGCAGAGTTCCTCTGTCCAGTGTCTGTGTTCTTTTGCCCATCTTAATCTATTATTTTTATTGGTCAGTCTGAGATATGGCTTTTTCTTTGCAACTCTGTCTAGGAGGCCAGCATCCCAGAGTCGCCTCTTCACTGTTGACGTTGAGACTGGTGTTTGGCGGGGACTATTTAATGAAGCTGCCAGTTGAGAACGTGTGAGGCATCTGTTTCTCAAACTAGACACTCTAATGTACATGTCCTCTTGCTCTGTTGTGCACTGAGGCCTCCCACTCCTCTTACTATTCTGGTTAGAGCCCATTTGCGCTGTTCTGTGAAGGGAGTAGTACACAGAGTTGTACGAGATCTTCAGTTTCTTGGCAAATTCTCACATGGAATGGCCTTAATTTCTTAGAAGAAGAATAGACTGTCTAGTTTCAGAAGAAAGTTCTTTGTTTCTGACCATTTTGAGCCTGTAATCGAACCCACAAATGCTCCAGATACTCAACTAGTCTAAAGAAGGCAAGTTTTATTGCTTCTTTAATCAGTACAACAGTTTTCAGTTGTGCTAACATAGTTGCAAAAGGGTTTTCTAATGATCAATTTGCCTTTTAAAATGATAAACTTGGATTAGCTAACACAACGTGCCATTGGAACACAGGAGTGATGGTTGCTGATAATGGGCCTCTGTACGCCTGTATAGATATTCCCTTAAAAATAGATATTCCCTGTTTCCAGCTGCAATAGTCGTTTACAACATTAACAATAAGTAAGTACCCAAATTATCATTGAGTATCTAAAGTATTTTTAAATGCATAATGCGAGGGACCTCACATAATTCTGCTAGGTCCTAGGAGATGTGTAGCACAGATTAGGGCGCCAGTCAAATTGTCATACCCAATAATATATGCTGTAGTGGCATAATGCAACCACTTGAGGGAACTGTTGTGTAAATTAGAGCACGCTATCTGTTGACGAGACTGGACTGAGGCCCCATCTCTTATCGTTTTCCTATGACACATTTTCTTTAGATTCCCCTGACACTAACCTTTCATCTGTCACTTTCTATTATCTGTCAGCTTCAAACCTTCTACAGAACTCAATCACAGAAATGACTGATGCACAAATGATCAGATATAGGGATGTTTTTTTCACCCACATCATAACTCTGTCTGCAGGGTTCACTGTGATCATTTACCAAGACATTTAGCCAGTTAATTGCCATTCATCTAAATTGGGAAATCATTTGACATGAGACGATGATTTATTGACTTTGTTTTGACAACTCATTCTAAATAAAAATTGTAATGCTGTTTCCTCCAACAACAATAAAATACTACAATTCTTATGAATACTAACAGTATGCAGTGGTGGTGCGGGAGAAATAAATAGTTTAGCCATTGGGAGCATGTATCTATTCATCATGCTCACATGCTGTGTTTCTGATGTAATCTCATAAAAACACAACCATGGAAACAGCAGCTTTCTGATTGCCATCTACTCCTCATGCATTCTTTGATCTGAGAAATGAAATATCAGCGGAACATTTTTTGAGGGGGGACTGTCTGTTGTTGTATTATTATTATATTACTATTATTGTTTCCTCCTGTGTGCCATGATTAGTTCATTCTGTTTTTCATTATGTTCTGAGGGCGAAATCTTCAAAAGTCAGACAAAGGAAGTATGTAATGAAAGGCAGACTGGGTGATTTTAAAGTCAGTTTCTTCCTAAATCTGACAAGGACACAATCCTACCACAGGGAGTAGCAGAGTGTCACACAATTGTCTTTATTCAACCAGCACAGCATGGTTATTGCTCTATCTAATGTTCTGTGATATGAACTAGGGGTTGTGGCCTGGTCTGAGTCAATTTCAATTCAATTGTACACTGTGCTTTTGTAACCATTCATTTAACCCCGTCTGACCATGGGCATGAATATCTGTGACCATTTAATAAAAAGTTGCTTGTTTATTGTGAATTCCTGGATGTGGTACGTACAGATGTTATTGTGTTGTTCATACACAGTCTTTGCATTTTCTAAATGATGCACTGTGACTGTTGACACAGCTCTATGATTTGTGTAAAAATTTAGAAAGCAGACAAAATACATCTTATAGAGTAATATACAGCATTTCTTCTTCTCTTATAGCTGAAAGTATACCCATTCCAGGAGCAATGATGCGAGCCAAGTCTCTACAGAGTACAGACCATTCCTACTAATTTCCTCCCTCAGTGATGAGGTGATTTTTGGGTCTATATGGGTCTCCAACGGTGCGGGACAACTTCTTGAATCTTGCCCAGACGTATAATAATGTTTTTCACAGATATGTTATAGAGAGTCTGGCTGCATTGTGTGTCTGATGATTAAGGGGTGGAAAAACAATCCCCAAATTGTTTGGAGTCTATACAGTCCTGCTGATATAATCTTGGTGCTAATTGTATCTCTCATGCCAATTAAAAATCTATGAACAAACAAACAGGGAGTCAGATGACAGAAGAGCTAGGATCTAGCTGTCACTCTTATGCTTGTTCTTTAGTGTAAAAAGATAGTAAGGACTAGTGTCTGGTGCAAATGTCTTGACACACCAGTCACCACCAAGCTCCTATGCTCTGGGTCATTGGTTGTAATGAAAGGTCAAACTGATGTTGATCTGACGATGTGGTGCAGGCCTGTGAGCTCCGCAATGGACACCCAGTGACAGACTGACATGTCTATGAACAGCCAAGCCTGGGACTCCTTCATATATGTACTGTAGCCTCTGGCTTGTTCTAACAACAGTATGTATCCAGCTACATACAGATCCCTGGACCTGAGCAATGGACCAGTAAAGGGGAATCAAGACAGCGATGGGACTCCAAGTTTCTATGGCCCTCCAGATCACCCTGTGAAAGAGAAGGAGAGAGAGAAAGAGGGGGATTTTAGAGGGAGATAATGTTCATTTCTCCACAATACCCACAGAGAGCCCCAGTCAAACCCGACATGGCGGAAATGTTCATCAGCATGTGGTTTATTGGACATTAAAGTAAGGTCCTGCTCCATATGGACTCAATTCAGCTCCCTGAGCTGCACTAAAGCAGTTGCAAAGCACTAAATAACTTAACTCCACACAGCCATTTTAACCTGATGGCTATGAATAACATAGCCCAGCCCAGCCATTGCAGGCTTATGGCAGTGAATAACGTAGTTCAGCACAGTTGTTTCATCATCATGCATTTTTCTGCTCTTAAGATATCAAAAACATGTGGTGAGCTTGACATTAGGCCAGGTGCATTGAGTGTGCACGTAATGTGGTAGAAAAAATGTAGGCTAGGAGTTGTTTTGAATACTAAGATATTGAAATACTAGATGTATCATTGTGGATGTGACTGCAAAATAAATCTGGACCGCTCTTGCTTTGTCACAGTGACATTCTCTATTTCCTTATCAGTGTTTGGACAGGAATGTACTGTATGCTATCTCTGACTGGTACCTATTACTATTACTATTTACCTGTCTGTAAATTGGCTCCATGGTTCCTTAGCCATCATCAGTAGCTGTATATGTCAAGCGGCCATCTTTCTTTTATTTTCTTTCTCCGAGTGCACTGTGAGGTCAGAATATGCATCATCATATTAAACTTCATGGACTGCTGAAATTCATTGGTTCTTTAAATCCCTGCGCTGAGAACTTGTGGTGTGTTGATAAAAATACAACCATTAAATACAGTGTAGAGGGTCCTCACTCAAAAAAGAGAGTTGAGCTCTGCTGAAATTCATGGAAATCTGGAAGATTAAATCTAAGGTGTGTGTGTTCATCAAAATGATAACAGCTTCCCTAGACAGAGTAACTAAGCCACTCTAATGAGAGCGATAGGGGGATGGAAGATACAGGTGGGTACATTATTCTCCCAGTCAAATTATGGAGAGGTTAATTGGCAACAGGCTTTGCTGTAATAATGGTAAGAATGGGAGACTGGTTTTCTGTCTCTTATTGACTCATATGTTGATAAGATTGGTGTCCAATTAGTCAGTTCTCTCCAAGGCCGGTGAGCGAGGAACTTAAAAGAAGAACCTCTTTAAAGGGAACAGAGCAAGGATGTGTGTGTGTGTGTGTGTGTGTGTGTGTGTGTGTGTGTGTGTGGCCGCAAGTGTGGGTGTCAATCGGGATTTAATTGACAGGAAGATTAAAGCTCACATCTGAGAGACGAAGGAGCTTTTTTCGGGCGCCAGCAAAGTCGAAAACAGAAGGAGAGTCTGGTCTCCTCTCCAGTGCCTGCCTGCCTGGCCAAGGTTTGGGGTGCGGTGGGCACGGCCGCTCAAGGTTAGCACTGGGGCCCCCGCTGAGCGCGTGCTGTCTGAGATGGGTCCTACTTGTTGGACATTCATTATCAAACTCTGTTTGCTCCTTTCATCTGCAGCACTCAACGTAAACTACAGAGGCACCTTGCAGCTTGACATCTCTCCATTCATGCTGTACCTTTAACAGCATGCTGCCACTTCAAAGAGGAAGAACTGCCTTTGATGTTGCAAAAAGAAAGAACCTCAATGATCTACTAAAACCAATGCAGCAACTTTTTGGAGGGAGCAGGCTGGCTGCTATTCATCTCCAACTAGCTCACTGTCTTTGAGTTTGAGAAGGGTTCTTCTTCTTAATGTCCAACCTCTGTTCTGTTCTTCCTGTCCATGGAAAGTCTTTCCTTTGCAGTCCCTTACTTTGCAAGTCCTTCCTTTGCAGATCCAGCAAACACAGAAAACCCAAGTTAACATTCGTTAGAGACAAGACATCATAGCAGGTGGTTAATTCAATTCAAAGGGCTTTTTGGAATGGGAAAGTAAGCAAGCAAGTAAAATAGATAACAAAATTTAAAAAAATAAACAGTAAACATTACACTCACAAAAGTTCCAAAGGAGACATTTCAAATGTCATATTGTGTCTCTGTCTATTTCTCCCATAATCTAAGGGTATTTCTCCTCACACTGCTGTAATCATATTAGTGTCTGCCCTACAACCTAACCTACACAATTTGATTGTTTAATTGTATTTAACCTAAAACAGTCACAATGCAGACAATTTCAATCATCATACTCAGTCATAAAATAGTTACTGATTACATGCAATGCCAGCTTGCGGTACATAATATGTTGCTCCAGTATCCAGTAATGATGCCATGTAACAGGAAATACACATGGCGTGCACAGACACAAACGCACGCACTCGTCCATCTGGGACCAATCTAAACCAGTTGTTTCCATTGACTCCAATGTTGCAGTAATTTGCAGTTTTTTCAAAGGATCTGTAAGCTTGTGGAAATGACAAATGTGTTTTTGTTTTTCCTGTTTGTGACAGACGAGGAGCCTTTAAATCTGATGCAGAAATCACAGATATAAAAGGAGAAAGTAGGCGTTCTTCTTGACTGGCTTGCAGCCATCTTTAATCTAAAACATTGTAGGGAAATTGGTCAAAAGGCCAGTTTGTTGGCCATGTGTGTAGACTGCAGACCCTCACTCCTGGGAAGATGCAGCAGGGAGGCAGGGCAGGCTGGATTACTAGAGGTTGGGGTTGTGAAGGCTAGGCCACCCCTTCCACCCCTCCCACCAGCCAACCACACCTCAACACACAGACAACAAGTGCATCTACATTGATTTTCCGCTTTGATCTGTGTGCTGAGATCTGTTGATTTTTTTCTTTTTCAAATCAAGAGTAATTTCCAATCTAAAAGCGGCAATTACAGTCTGTTGGATATAAAAGGCCTGAAGCTACTGGCACCCTTCATCCTCCATCCACCCAGACACTGAATAATTCACCACAGCAGAGTTCATTAGCAATCAGGCTTCCTCCATTACAAACATATCCTTAGTGGCTGGAAAATCCAATGGCAAGCAAACCTGTGGAAATGTTATTATTACTGTACTGACCCATGGGTGCTGCTATGGTGACCAATGAGCTGAGATAAGGCGGGGCTTTACCTAGCGAAGACTTATAGATGACCTGGAGCCAGTGGGTTTGGCGACGAATATGAAGCGAGGGCCAGCCAACGAAAGCATACAGGCCGCAGTGGTGGGTTGTATATGGGGCTTTGGTGACAAAACGGATGGCACTGTGATAGACTGCATCCACTTTGCTGAGTAGAGTGTTGGAGGCTATTTTGTAAATGACGTTGCCGAAGTTGAGGATTGGTAGGATGGTCAGTTTTACGAGCATACATTTGGCAGCATGAGTGAAGGATGCTTTGTTGCGAAATAGGAAGCCAATTCTAGATTTCATTTTGGATTGGAGATGCTTAATGTGAGTCTGGAAGGAGAGTTTACAGTCTAACCAGACACCTATATATTTGTAGTTGTCCACATATTCTAATTCAGAACTGTCCAGAGTTGTGATGCTGGACGAGCCGGCAGGTGTGGGCAGCGATCGGTTGAAGAACCTAACCTTGTCCCAGGCTGATTGCTAACAAGCCGGCTGGTGGATGAGGCAGGCTAACAGTGATGACCCACGATCAACACTGTAGGATCAGAGATGATCACCACAGTCCCGTTGCAAATGTCAACAGACAGCGAAAAGTGATGTTCAGTGCCAGTGACTGATTACAGGGGCAGACGGATTTAACTTTAGCACTTTGTCAGCTCCTTAATTCAATGAACTTGACAATTATTGAAGTGGCTTTATTTTTTACCCTTTCTTTTCTACACATGAAAGGCTGCCACACTAATTAGCTTTCATTCTTTTTCTTCTCTCTTTTTTCATGCTCTTGAATCGGCAGAAACCGGCATATTCCAATAATTTGCATTATCCTGTGAATCTGGGCTTTGAAGTTCTGATATGCTGTAAGAAATAGGGGCCCACTTATCCCGCATGAAAAACATTTCAAAGCCCATAAATACGCTGGAACAGATGTACATTATCATTGGATTTGCTTTTTTCTCTTTGCTCCTGTATTGGTAATAGACTACCTCGTGTCCTTCTCATCCTTAGCGTTTAGCATCTCGTCTCTACAGAAGCTAGCACCCCACTGGGCCAATCCGCACTTCAAAGCTCTCACTGCCTATCTGCTGGAGACAAAGAGAACACATATGGCAGCCTCTCATTTTCCACAATATCATTGCTCTCCTGATTTTGGCAACAACAAGACAGGGTTCATCTCCACCCTCTCCCCAACACCCCCACCTCCTCTCACCCGACTCCCACTCCTATCGCTCAACAACACACAATCTAAGGGTGTTTTCACATAGTGTCATCTTTAAAATAACTGATCTCAGTGATTTTTAAATTGAACTCTGGGGTCAAAAAAAGCAAAAGAGGTTTTCTTTGTATTCACACTGCTCTTGGATTTGAATGAGGACTCTTTTGCAGGTTCACTTCACCTATTTTGTGGTCCGAGTCCCCTATGCATATCATTTATATTGCATTATTTAGAAAGGAACCAAGATCTTTTTCCAACATTCACTCAATACATTCTGGGTTTTTACGAAGTGCAGGACAAGCCCTTCCATCAGATTGTGTTATCGGACAGCTAGATATACCTACTTACATTTTGGAAGCTAATAGATTGCATTTAGTTAAAAGATGAGACATAATTATAATCAGAAAATAATAACAGAATAAATAGCAGATTAAAAACCAGTTGAATGTAACTAAATGTAATCTATGTAATTGTTTATCATGAGAGCATACTAATGCTGCATATCTAAGAAAGGTTCAAATCTGACTTCTCTGGTAACAAATAGTTATAAATTGCTGATGTTTAGTCACTTTTGAGGACACAAGCTCAAGTACACCGTGCAAATATGAAATCTGTTATATGATGTGTTTCCTATTCAACAAATCTGTATGAATAAGGCTTGACATAACTTGCATGCTTTCTAAATATAGTATCATCAAATTATACAATGACTAACTAACTATAAGAGTTCACCTTCCTTATAACTGTAAAATACATCTTTATGTATTTAGTGATAGAGAAAATGTGCATATTTTCTAAAGGTCTCCTCCAAGGGAAAATGTTGGTCGGAACCAATACCAGAACAACGCAGGTCCTCAAAACAGGGGACTTTACATTTAAGAGGTATAATGCTGTAATTGAAAATTGCACACCCAATGTAGGCTAGTGCCCCCTTGAGATAGTATTTTATATTGTACCCAATGTTGTGATTCTCACCAAATATGTTGTCTTCTCTTCTCTCTACTATTCAAACCCCACAATCGAATAAATAGCTTTTGCAGTAGTCAAGTGGAGGGATAATTGGAGGGGAAACGGTGTTGCAGTAGTCAAGTGGAGGGATAATTGGTGGGGAAACGGTGTTGCAGTAGTCAAGTGGAGGGATAATTGGTGGGGAAACGGTGTTGCAGTAGTCAAGTGGAGGGATAATTGGTGGGGAAACGGTGTTGCAGTAGTCAAGTGGAGGGATAATTGGTGGGGAAACGGTACTGCAGTAGTCAAGTGGAGGGATAATTGGTGGGGAAACAGTGTTGCAGTAGTCTAGTGTGAGGGGTTATGGGAGGGGAAACGGTATTGCAGTAGTCTAGTGTGAAGGGTTATGGGAGGGGAAACGGTATTGCAGTAGTCTAGTGTGAGGGGTTATGGGAGGGGAAACGGTATTGCAGTAGTCTAGTGTGAGGGGTTATGGGAGGGGAAACGGTATTGCAGTAGTCTAGTGTGAGGGGTTATGGGAGGGGAAACGATATTGCAGTAGTCTAGTGTGAGGGGTTATGGGAGGGAAACGGTATTGCAGTAGTCTAGAGTGAGGGGTTATGGCAGGGGAAACAGTGAGGCAGTAGTCTAGTGTGAGGGGTTATGGCAGGGGAAACAGTGTTGTAGTAGTCTAGTGTGAGGGGTTATGGCAGGGGAAACAGTGAGGCAGTAGTCTAGTGTGAGGGGTTATGGCAGGGGAAACAGTGTTGCAGTAGTCTAGTGTGAGGGGTTATGGCAGGGGAAACAGTGTTGCAGTAGTCTAGTGTGAGGGGTTATGGCAGGGGAAACAGTATTGCAGTAGTCTAGTGTGAGGGGTTAATGCAGGGGAAACAGTGTTGCAGTAGTCTAGTGTGAGGGGTTATGGCAGGGGAAACAGTGAGGCAGTAGTCTAGTGTGAGGGGTTATGGCAGGGGAAACAGTGAGGCAGTAGTCTAGTGTGAGAGGTTATGGCAGGGGAAACAGTGTTGCAGTAGTCTAGTGTGAGGGGTTATGGCAGGGGAAACAGTGAGGCAGTAGTCTAGTGTGAGGGGTTATGGCAGGGGAAACAGTGAGGCAGTAGTCTAGTGTGAGGGGTTATGGCAGGGGAAACAGTGTTGCAGTAGTCTAGTGTGAGGGGTTATGGCAGGGGAAACAGTGAGGCAGTAGTCTAGTGTGAGGGGTTATGGCAGGGGAAACAGTGAGGCAGTAGTCTAGTGTGAGGGGTTAATGCAGGGGAAACAGTGTTGCAGTAGTCTAGTGTGAGGGGTTATGGCAGGGGAAACAGTGAGGCAGTAGTCTAGTGTGAGAGGTTATGGCAGGGGAAACAGTGTTGCAGTAGTCTAGTGTGAGGGGTTATGGCAGGGGAAACAGTGAGGCAGTAGTCCAGTGTGAGGGGTTATGGCAGGGGAAACAGTGAGGCAGTCGTCTAGTGTGAGGGGTTATGGCAGGGGAAACAGTGTTGTAGTTGTCTAGTGTGAGGGGTTATGGCAGGGGAAACAGCGTTGCAGTTGTCTAGTGTGAGGGGTTATGGCAGGGGAAACAGCGTTGCAGTTGTCTAGTGTGAGGGGTTATGGCAGGGGAAACGGTGTTGCAGTAGTCTAGTGTGAGGGGTTAATGCAGGGGAAACAGTGTGGCAGTAGTCTAGTGTGAGGGGTTATGGCAGGGGAAACAGTGTTGCAGTTGTCTAGTGTGAGGGGTTATGGCAGGGGAAACAGTGTTGCAGTAGTCTAGTGTGATGGGTTAATGCAGGGGAAACAGTGTTGCAGTAGTCTAGTGTGAGGGGTTATGGCAGGGGAAACAGTGTTGCAGTAGTCTAGTGTGAGGGGTTATGGCAGGGGAAACAGTGTTGTAGTTGTCTAGTGTGAGGGGTTATGGCAGGGGAAACAGTGTTGTCGTAGTCTAGTGTGAGGGGTTATAGCAGGGGAAACAGTGAGGCAGTAGTCTAGTGTGAGGGGTTATGGGAGGGGAAACAGTGAGGCAGTAGTCTAGTGTGAGGGGTTATGGCAGGGGAACAGTGTTGTAGTAGTCTAGTGTGAGGGGTTATGGCAGGGGAAACAGTGTTGCAGTAGTCTAGTGTGAGGGGTTATGGCAGGGGAAACAGTGTTGCAGTAGTTTAGTGTGAGGGGTTATGGCAGGAGAAACAGTGAGGCAGTAGTCTAGTGTGAGGGGTTATGGCAGGGGAAACATTGTTGCAGTAGTCTAGTGTGAGGGGTTATGGCAGGGGAAACAGTGTTGTAGTAGTCTAGTGTGAGGGGTTATGGCAGGGGAAACAGTGTTGCAGTAGTCTAGTGTGAGGGGTTATGGCAGGGGAAACAGTGTTGTAGTTGTCTAGTGTGAGGGGTTATGGCAGGGGAAACAGTGTTGTAGTAGTCTAGTGTGAGGGGTTATAGCAGGGGAAACAGTGAGGCAGTAGTCTAGTGTGAGGGGTTATGGGAGGGGAAACAGTGTTGCAGTAGTCTAATGTGAGGGGTTATGGCAGGGGAAACAGTGTTGTAGTAGTCTAGTGTGAGGGGTTATGGCAGGGGAAACAGTGATGCAGTAGTCTAGTGTGAGGGGTTAAGGCAGGGGAAACAGTGTTGTAGTAGTCTAGTGTGAGGGGTTATGGCAGGGGAAACAGTGTTGTAGTAGTCTAGTGTGAGGGGTTTTGGGACGGGAAACGGTATTGCAGTAGTCTAGTGTGAGGGGTTATGGCAGGGGAAACAGTGATGCAGTAGTCTAGTGTGAGGGGTTATGGCACGGGAAACAGTGTTGTAGTAGTCTAGTGTGAGGGGTTATGGCACGGGAAACAGTGTTGTAGTAGTCTAGTGTGAGGGGTTATGGCAGGGGAAACAGTGTTGCAGTAGTCTAGTGTGAGGGTTTATGGCAGGGGAAACAGTGTTGCAGTAGTCTAGTGTGAGGGGTTAATGCAGGGGAAACAGTGTTGCAGTAGTCTAGTGTGAGGGGTTATGGCAGGGGAAACAGTGTTGTAGTTGTCTAGTGTGAGGGGTTAGTGCAGGGGAAATGGTGTTGCAGTAGTCTAGTGTGAAGGGTTATGGCAGGGGAAACAGTGTTGTAGTTGTCTAGTGTGAGGGGTTATGGGAGGGGAAATGGTGTAACAGTAGTCTAGTGTGAGGGGTTATGGCAGGGGAAACAGTGTTGCAGTAGTCTAGTGTGAGGGGTTGTGGCAGGGGAAACAGTGTTGCAGTAGTCTAGTGTGAGGGGTTATGGCAGGGGAAACTGTGTTGCAGTTGTCTAGTGTGAGGGGTTAGTGCATGGGAAATGGTGTTGCAGTAGTCTAGTGTGAGGGGTTATGGCAGGGGAAACATTGTTGTAGTTGTCTAGTGTGAGGGTTCATGGGAGGGGAAATGGTGCAACAGTAGTCTAGTGTGAGGGGTTATGGCAGGGGAAACAGTGTTGTAGTTGTCTAGTGTGAGGGGTTAATGCAGGGGAAACAGTGAGGCAGTAGTCTAGTGTGAGGGGTTAAGCAGGGGAAACAGTGTTGCAGTAGTCTAGTGTGAGGGGTTATGGCAGGGGAAACAGTGAGGCAGTAGTCTAGTGTGAGGGGTTATGGCAGGGGAAACAGTATTGCAGTAGTCTAGTGTGAGGGGTTATGGCAAGGGAAACAGTGTTGTAGTTGTCTAGTGTGAGGGGTTATGGCAGGGGAAACAGTGTTGTAGTAGTCTAGTGTGAGGGGTTATAGCAGGGGAAACAGTGAGGCAGTAGTCTAGTGTGAGGGGTTATGGCAGGGGAAACAGTGTTGCAGTAGTCTAGTGTGAGGGGTTGTGGCAGGGGAAACAGTGTTGCAGTAGTCTAGTGTGAGGGGTTATGGCAGGGGAAACAGTGTTGCAGTAGTCTAGTGTGAGGGGTTATGGCAAGGTAAACAGTGTTGTAGTAGTCTAGTGTGAGGGGTTATGGCAGGGGAAACAGTGTTGCAGTAGTCTAGTGTGAGGGGTTATGGCAAGGGAAACAGTGTTGTAGTAGTCTAGTGTGAGGGGTTATGGCAGGGGAAACAGTGTAACAGTAGTCTAGTGTGAGGGGTTAATGCAGGGGAAACAGTGTTGCAGTAGTCTAGTGTGAGGGGTTATGGCAGGGGAAACAGTGTTGCAGTAGTCTAGTGTGAGGGGTTATGGCAGGGGAAACAGTGTTGCAGTAGTCTAGTGTGAGGGGTTATGGCAGGGGAAACAGTGTTGTAGTTGTCTAGTGTGAGGGTTTATGGGAGGGTAAATGGTGTAACAGTAGTCTAGTGTGAGGGGTTATGGCAGGGGAAACAGTGTTGCAGTAGTCTAGTGTGAGGGGTTGTGGCAGGGGAAACAGTGTTGCAGTAGTCTAGTGTGAGGGGTTATGGCAGGGGAAACAGTGTTGCAGTAGTCTAGTGTGAGGGGTTATGGCAAGGGAAACAGTATTGCAGTTGTCTAGTGTGAGGGGTTAGTGCAGGGGAAATGGTGTTGCAGTAGTCTAGTGTGAGGGGTTATGGCAGGGGAAACAGTGTTGTAGTTGTCTAGTGTGAGGGGTTATGGCAGGGGAAACAGTGTTGTAGTAGTCTAGTGTGAGGGGTTATGGCAGGGGAAACAGTGTAACAGTAGTCTAGTGTGAGGGGTTAATGCAGGGGAAACAGTGTTGCAGTAGTCTAGTGTGAGGGGTTATGGCAGGGGAAACAGTGTTGCAGTAGTCTAGTGTGAGGGGTTATGGCAGGGGAAACAGTGTTGCAGTAGTCTAGTGTGAGGGGTTATGGCAGGGGAAACAGTGTTGCAGTAGTTTAGTGTGAGGGGTTATGGCAGGGGAAACAGTGTTGTAGTTGTCTAGTGTGAAGGGTTATGGGAGGGGAAATGGTGTAACAGTAGTCTAGCGTGAAGGGTTATGGGAGGGGAAATGGTGTAACAGTAGTCTAGTGTGAAGGGTTATGGGAGGGGAAATGGTGTAACAGTAGTCTAGTGTGAGGGGTTATGGGAGGGGAAATGGTGTAACAGTAGTCTAGTGTGAGGGGTTATGGCAGGGGAAACAGTGTTGCAGTAGTCTAGTGTGAGGGGTTATGGCAGGGGAAACAGTGTTGCAGTAGTCTAGTGTGAAGGGTTATGGCAGGGGAAACAGTTTTGTAATTGTCTAGTGTGAAGGGTTATGGGAGGGGAAATGGTGTAACAGTAGTCTAGTGTGAGGGGTTATGGGAGGGGAAATGGTGTAACAGTAGTCTAGTGTGAGGGGTTATGGGAGGGGAAATGGTGTAACAGTAGTCTAGTGTGTGGTAATAATGACAAGCGAACCTGGTGAGCTTTTTGTTCACATTGCCCTTTAAAGGGAACCGAACCTTGGAATTCAAGCGAACCGAACTCAGACCACCTCTCAAGATGGTCTCAGTTCGGTTCGTTTCTGGGCTCTTTTTAGGGGTTTGAGTTCCTTTGGAATGTTCACAATCCACAAGAAATTAAGAAAACTGCACTTTCACAAAAATATATTATAGGTCACAAAAAAATATTATATCATATTTTTTCCATTAATTAGTATTTTGACAAATTACATCAGATCTTTTCTCCTCAGATCTTTTTCAGAGCTAATCTGATTGGTCCAAAAATATTTGAATTGGGCTTCCTGTATAAATGCAGCCTTAGAGTAACCAGAGGTGTACATACAGTTGAAGTTGCTAGTTTACATACACTTAGGTTGGAGTCAGCCCCCTTTTCAACCACTCCACAAATGTCTTGTTAAAAAAGTTAGAGTTTTGGCAAGTCGGTTAGGACATCTACTTTGTGCATGACACAAGTAATTTTTCCAACAATTGTTTACAGACAGATTATTTCACTTATAATTGACTGTATCACAATTCCAGTGGGTCAGAAATTTACACACACTAAGTTAACTGTGCCTTTAAACAGCTTGGAAAATTCCAGAAAATGATGTCATGGCTTTAGAAGCTTCTGATAGGTTAATTGACATAATTTGAGTCAATTGGAGGTGTACCTGTGGATTTATTTCAAGGCCTACCTTCAAACTCAGTGCCTCTTTGCTTGACATCATGGGGAAATCAAAAGAAATCAGCCAAGACCGCAGAATAAAAATTGTAGACCTCCACAAGTCTGGTTCATCCTTGGGAGAAATTTCCAAACGCCTGAAGGTACCACGTTCATCTGTACAAACAATAGTACGCAAGTATAAACACCATGGGACCACGCAGCCGTCATACAGCTTAGGAAGAAGACGCTTTCTGTCTCCTAGAGATGAACGTACTTTGGTGCGAAATGCGCAAATCAATCCCAGAACAACAACAAAGGACCTTGTGAAGATGCTGGAGGAAACAGGTACAAAAGTATCAATATCCTCAGTAAAACGAGTCCTATATCGACATAACTTGAAAGGCCGCTCAGAAAGGACAAAGCCACTGCTCCAAAACCACCATAAAAAAGCCAGACTACAGTTTGCAACTGCACATGGGGACAAAGATCATACTTTTTGGAGAAATGTCCTCTGGTCTGATGAAACAAATATAGAACTGTTTGGCCATAATGACCATCGTTATGTTTGGAGGGAAAAGGGGGAGGCTTGCAAGCCGAAGAACACCATCCCAACCGTGAAGCACAGGGGTGGCAGCATCATGTTGTGGGGGTGCTTTGCTAGAGGAGGGAGTGGTGCACTTCACAAAATAGAGGACATCATGAGGAGGGAAAATTACGTGGATATATTGAAGCAACGTCACAAGACATCATTCAGGAAGTTCAAGCTTGGTCGCAAATGGGTCTTTGAAATGGACAATGACCCCAAGAATACTTCCAACGTTGTGGCAAAATGGCTTAAGGACAGCAAAGTCAAAGTATTGTAGTGGCCATCACAAAGCCCTAACCTCAATCCTATAGAACATTTGAGGGCAGAACTGAACAAACGTGTGCGAGCAAGGAGGCCTACAAACCTGACTGTCAGGAGGAATGGGCCAAAATTTACCCAAATTATTGTGGGAAGCTTGTGGAAGGCTACCCAAGATGTTTGACCCAAGTTAAACAATTTAAAGGCAATGCTATCAAATACTAATTGAGTAAATGTAAACTTCAGACCCACTGGGAATGTGATGAAAGAAATAAAATATGAAATAAAGCAATAATTCTCTCTATTATTCTGCCAATTCACATTCTTAAAATAAAGTAATGATCTTAACTGACAGGGAATTTTTAATTCCCCTAAAACAGGGAATTTTTACTAGGATTAAATGTCAGGAATTGTGAAAAACTGAGTGAGTAATGATTTGATATTGTAGCTTTAAATATCCACTGTGTGATGGGAATGGAGCTCTTCCTCAGCTGAGTGAACAGAGCACCATCCTAACTGCCTTCTTTCCAACTTGTTAACCCCATGTCTCTCAGGGGCCATCACAGAGTAATGGCTGTATTACAGTGGTCTGTAAATGATCAGGGCTCTATAATAACCCTCTGACCTGGGTTCAACTGAATGCTCACACACAGAGCACCAAACACACACACACACACACACATAGAGAGAGAGACAGAGAGAGAGAGACAGACAGAGGCAGAGAAAGAGCCAAAGCAAGCAACTGAGCCAGATATTGATCTGAGGTCAGTCTAATTATTCCTGTGGTGATATCTCTCTTGTGCTCATCATGCTAAACCTACCAGCCTGCGCCACTCTGCTTTGCTCGGAGAGAATTAACAGGAGATGACACATACATTAGACGGCAAAAAGGAGAACAGAAATTCAGCAGAGCAGATACTTACAGTACAGGGCAAATCAAACACCTTAGAAATTATAGCAGTGCAATTTCCAATTTGTGCGTTAGTTAATAAACATAATACCAGAGTTCAAAAAGACATGTCAAAGTCAAACGAGTCCAAGAATCCAAAGAATGACTTGGAAAGACTGATCTTAGATATTGCTGTGTTTTCTATACCCACTCCTGGCTAACACATCTCCATGTAGACCCTGCAGTGGGCTGGGGATACGATTGATGTACTAAAAGATGAAATGAAGAAAGAGAGCTTTGGAAATGGTTTGATGTGTCAGTGTCGGAGGGATAGATACTGTTTATCATGATGCCGACTTCTCCAGACACATAAACGTGGTTGATTTAAATGGGCTGTATTTGGGAGAGAATGGCAGGTCACGTTGCCGAGAGACACGTTGCCGTGGACACTCTGTGCTCGTCCCAATGAGAGATAAGAGCTTAAGCTGCATATCAAAGGGTGTGCATGTAGAGAGCGTGGCACGGAGGACAGCTGTTGCCAGCCAGATTTGGGAGCCCACCGAGGCTCCATGGGGTGGGATGGAAAGGATCCTCCCCCCTCCTTCCCCAATCCCCTGTCCTCCGACTCCCTCATCCCCACATGTTCCCACATTCAGCCACATCAAACAAACACATACACGGCACATCAAAACACACACACACAGACTAACGCACACACAAGCGGATAAAACAGCCCGAAATAAACCCAAACGCACAAACACCACAATGAGGAAATGTATGCAGAAAAAACACCACGGGCACAGAGGTCCAGCAGAAACAGATTCCAAGACAGATAGGCGACCTGCGGTGGTTTAGATCACACACACTCCCTCCCTCATCCATATTCATCCAACACAAATACGCACAGCACAAAGCCACATAAAGGAGTCAGCAGACGTATTCTAGGGAACAGGTTCATACTTTAATGAAAGGGTATCACCCTTGGCACAGTTCTGCTATCAAATAAATAAAGCAATTAATCAAAAACCGTCTATATAAACAAAGTCATGAAAAAGCCATTAGGGAAAAGAGAGAAAGGGTCTGGTCTGCTATTGAGGAACTGAACAGCAAGTGTTAGACATGTTTCATTTACAACAATCACCAAGAAGAAGTGAAGGAAGCGAGAGAGAGAGAGACAACTACCCTTCCCTGATAGCACTGATTGGCACAGCGGATACTGTAGAGAAGTGACAAAATAGCAGGCAAGTGTGATAGCTTGGCAAAAATACTGTATATTTGCTCAGTCATTCAATTATTATAAATATGTTTATTCCTTCTACACGATACTGGTATAACCTTTCTGCAGTCCATATACTATTTACATTAGTTTAACATGGAGATACATTAATTTTACAAAACATAACTTAGTGGTGGAATACAGTGAGACAATTAAATTCAGTCTTGTCTGTAAATACCGAAACTGAAAACATTTACAGATGGAGAAGTGGTGGAATACAGTGAGACAATTAAATTCAGTCTTGTCTGTAAATACCGAAACTGAAAACATTTACAGATGGAGAAGTGGTGGAATACAGTGAGACAATTAAATTCAGTCTTGTCTGTAAATACCGAAACTGAAAACATTTACAGATGGAGAAGTGGTGGAATACAGTGAGACAATTAAATTCAGTCTTGTCTGTAAATACCGAAACTGAAAACATTTACAGATGGAGAAGTGGTGGAATACAGTGAGACAATTAAATTTAGTCTTGTCTGTAAATACCGAAACTGAAATCATTTACAGATGGAGAAGTGGTGGAATACAGTGAGACAATTAAATTCAGTCTTGTCTGTAAATATCCAAATTGAAATCATTTACAGATGGAGAAGATACAGTAGAGCATTCTGGAGCAGAACTTTAGATGCCGGTGAAGCTGGAGTGTCCCTTTACAGAGGCACAGTGCACTACTTTTGACCAGACCCTGGGCCCTGTTCAGAAGTTGTACATCATATAGGGAATAGGGCTGCATTTCAAAAGCACCACAGAGATATCTGTTCCTGTGGCTGCCCCACTAATACCACAGTACTCTAGAGGCACATGGCACCATTCATCTAGTGTCTGTAGTGTTGGGGGAAGATGGCGGAGGGATTGTAAGTTTAACTGAGGATGAGAACCCAAGCAGATCCCTGCCTATTAGCCATGGTGTCTGTCTGAGGGGATCACTGCAGACACCTTCACACACACACATGCCTAATGAGGACCACCATGAAGGGAGACGCAAGCCCTCTGCCTCTCACTGGCGTGATATAGTCCCCAATGCAGCCACAAGCCATTTCCACCTGAAGCATGTCTTTCCTATGGGCAGGTGCTAGTATCAACACCTGTACTGTTTAGCTGTGGTGTTGTCGTGGTGTGAAGACAACAACATGAGTTACAGTATTGCGATGGGCCCTGTCAGATGGGGTGCTGCCATGCTAATCCAGACAGATGCTAGTGCCAAGCAGATCGCAGAGCGGCGGCATTCTAGGGGAGAGAGGGGCTATGGAATGGGGTGCAGCTGCGTTCCCCTTGGGGGTGACTGTGTCCCGTGGTGAGGCCAACCTGATTGGTGCCTCTGCTAATGCACAGCCTGCAGCTGTGTGAGGGAGTGCAGCACTGGAGCTCAGGACAAACCTGGAATGCACCAGATTCCCTCAACTGACCCAAAACACACACTAACGGAAACTTGTAGTAAAAGCTCTAAACCTAGACATGACCCAGAGTGGAAAGTTGGCGTTGATGCCCACACACCTGGTGTGAGGTTCAACGCACCTGGTGTAGGGGAATTAGTGAACTCTTCACACCTACTCACAACGCATAGCCAGTAGCGAGGTCTATTAGATGTTCAAGTTTGCTCAGCAGGCCTGAAATTTGCTCAGTGATGAAAAAAAATAGAGGGGAACATTGCTGATTACAGTATTTTCCTCTTGATACTCGGTCAGGAGCTCCTGGACCCAGATGCAGGCATATCGTAGTGACCTGTCCTAAACAGTGGTGTAAGGGCTCTGATGGTTCACCTAAGGTGGGAGAAGATCTGAGAGATCCTGTGTGGTTGGAGCTGCCTACCCGACAGCAGGCCTTCAGCAGGGTGAGTTATGGTCCTGGTGGAGCCTGCGGGCAGGGCCTGGTGTCACCTCGCACCAGAGGAATGAGACAGACAGCTGAGAGCCTCCATCCTAGTCCAGCCAGCGTCATAAACAGAGCCTTGTTGCCTGAGTGCTGGGGACACATGGCGTGATGGCGGCTCGGTGAAACAGGTGCTGACAGCTGGGGACAGGGGGATGCCTCATGAGGGGACAGCGGTTAGGGTCATGTGTTATGATCAGACCTGGAGGATCATGGGACTGCTGTGGATTGTCAACCACTACATACTTATGATTCAGCTATTGAGAAAGAGCCTTACTGTGAACTGCTAACCACAACGATTAGACAGACACTGTTCAGAAGGCAGAGATGTACTTGAGAAGGTGTACACTGACCATTTGTGTGAAAGAACTGTGTGTGGTGATATTAGGTGGTGATATTAGAGGGAGTCAGAGTTGTATCTTTGATGGTCTAAATTGAATACATAGTGGTCTTTCAATAGGGTACATCGGGAAAATGGGGTTGAGTGAGAAATAAATGTAGATTGTTGATACAAACGTCACATTATAAATAAAGATTATAATGTTGATAATATATACAATATGTAGGTAAAACATGTAGGAGCGTTTCAACACTACATTACTGCAGATTGTGTCATCTTTAAAAAATAAAACAACATGTAACTGAAAAATAGCATCTGATTATTAACAACGATAATAACACCATTAATAACACTAGAGGTAGCAGCTGATTACAGTCTTCTATTCTCACTGAACATTTCAACATCGTTCTCTCAGGGAGGGTCCTGTATTGCATGTGAGATTCAGGAGATGGATGATCTCGTCTTCATCATATCCAGCCGATGCCTGTCAGCCCTCTGTTCTGACAGCCCAAAGTGTCTCCAATGCAACTGCAGCCACAAGTGCTTTTCAAGTGGTTTTCAGTGGCGTCACAGCAGACAGGTAACACATGCTCTCACACACACTGTATATTCATACACACAAATCTCTCTCGCTCTCCAAACCAGACCCTCACCTCTCATTGCCCAAAACGTAGAGGTATGTGAGGATGGCAGTGCCAGTATGGCTTCGTAAAGTCACCTAGTCCATCAGAGTAGAGGCTTTCAGAGAACCAGACAGACAGAGAGGATTGAGAAGAGTCCTCTGAAGGATTTACAGCCAAGTCTCTTTTCTCCTTTTATTCCTCTCAGGCTCCCCTGTTACATCCCTCTGCCGTGTCCTACTCCTGGTTCCTGGCACACCTGAAGACCAAGACTGTCCCGCTGACTCACAGGGACTCTTCATGCCTGGACAACCCCATAATAACCCTCTTCACCCTGCACCTCCCCTTGTCCTCCCCCTGTCTGTCCAACTCCTCTTGATGTCCTGTCCTCTTAGCCCACAGGGCCATGCAAGACCCAACTCCCCCTAACAGTGACACAGTTCTGGCTGTGCTGTTGCTGTGCTGTGTGGGAGGGGCCTGTCTGTCTGTCTGTAGGGTCTACTGGCCTGGCAGTGGAGCCAGGTTGAGGTGGGGCTGTGAGAAGGTGCTCTGGTGCAGCAGGGCAGGGAGCTGGCTGGCTGCCTCAGGACTGGTAGAAGTGGTGGTAGTGGTGGTGGTGTTCATGGTGGTGATGATGCTCGTGCCTTTGAACCATCTGGGCCAGCCCTCCTTCATAGAGGAGCACACTGGGTAGGACCCTCACCTGCTCCTTCTCCACCACAGGCCCCACTGGAGCCCCCAGGGCCTGGTACTGCTGCTGGCCCTCCCTGGCCCTCTGCTTGTGCCTGCGGTAGGGGGCTGAGGACTGGTGAGGGGGGGCCTGGCTGGGTAGGGCCGGGGGAGGTGGGGCCCCTCTGCTCCTCATCACCCTGCCCGTGGTGGTCTGTGTGGGGTGTGTCCGGCTGTGGGTCTTGGGGGAGCGCAGGGCGTGTTTACCTGAGTCTTTACTCGGTCGTGGGGGACAAAGGGTGTCAGGGCCTGGGGCGGCGCTGCTCTCCATGGCCACCTGTGAGCGACGGTGGTGGGAGTAGGTGTGGCCGTTCTCTGGTTCATGAGAGCGAGACCTGGTCTGGTTCGATGGTCGGGTCTGTGGCTCTGCTTTCACAGGCTCTGTGGTGGGGGCTGGAGAGGGGAGAAATACAGGTCAGGATAAATAACCCATGATGGGTCAATTGATACATCACTAACTTCATTGAAAGACTGAGAACTCATAAACATTAATACAGTGCCTTGCGAAAGTATTCGGCCCCCTTGAACTTTGCGACCCTTTGCCACATTTCAGGCTTCAAACATAAAGATATAAAACTGTATTTTTTTGTGAAGAATCAACAACAAGTGGGACACAATCATGAAGTGGAACAACATTTATTGGATATTTCAAACTTTTTTAACAAATCAAAAACTGAAAAATTGGGCGTGCAAAATTATTCAGCCCCTTTACTTTCAGTGCAGCAAACTCTCTCCAGAAGTTCAGTGAGGATCTCTGAATAATCCAATGTTGACCTAAATGACTAATGATGATAAATACAATCCACCTGTGTGTAATCAAGTCTCCGTATAAATGCACCTGCACTGTGATAGTCTCAAAGGTCCGTTAAAAGCGCAGAGAGCATCATGAAGAACAAGGAACACACCAGGCAGGTCCGAGATACTGTTGTGAAGAAGTTTAAAGCCAGATTTGGATACAAAAAGATTTCCCAAGCTTTAAACATCCCAAGGAGCACTGTGCAAGCGATAATATTGAAATGGAAGGAGTATCAGACCACTGCAAATCTACCAAGATCTGGCCGTCCCTCTAAACTTTCAGCTCATACAAGGAGAAGACTGATCAGAGATGCAGCCAAGAGGCCCATGATCACTCTGGATGAACTGCAGAGATCGACAGCTGAGGTGGGAGACTCTGTCCATAGGACAACAATCAGTCGTATATTGCACAAATCTGGCCTTTATGGAAGAGTGGCAAGAAGAAAGCCATTTCTTAAAGATATCCATAAAAAGTGTTGTTTAAAGTTTGCCACAAGCCACCTGGGAGACACACCAAACATGTGGAAGAAGGTGCTCTGGTCAGATGAAACCAAAATTGAACTTTTTGGCAACAATGCAAAACGTTATGTTTGGCGTAAAAGCAACACAGCTCATCACACTGAACACACCATCCCCACTGTCAAACATGGTGGTGGCAGCATCATGGTTTGGGCCTGCTTTTCTTCAGCAGGGACAGGGAAGATGGTTAAAATTGATGGGAAGATGGATGGAGCCAAATACAGGACCATTCTGGAAGAAAACTTGATGGAGTCTGCAAAAGACCTGAGACTGGGACGGAGATTTGTCTTCCAACAAGACAATGATCCAAAACATAAAGTAAAATCTACAATGGAATGGTTCAAAAATAAACATATCCAGGTGTTAGAATGGCCAAGTCAAAGTCCAGACCTGAATCCAATCGAGAATCTGTGAAAAGAACTGAAAACTGCTGTTCACAAATGCTCTCCATCCAACCTCACTGAGCTCGAGCTGTTTTGCAAGGAGGAATGGGAAAAAGTTTCAGTCTCTCGATGTGCAAAACTGATAGAGACATACCCCAAGCGACTTACAGCTGTAATCGCAGCAAAAGGTGGCGCTGCAAAGTATTAACTTAAGGGGGCTGAATAATTTTGCACGCCCAATTTTTCAGTTTTTGATTTGTTAAAAAAGTTTGAAATATCCAATAAATGTCGTTCCACTTCATGATTGTGTCTCACTTGTTGTTGATTCTTCACAAAAAAATACAGTTTTATATCTTTATGTTTGAAGCCTGAAATGTGACAAAAGGTCGCAAAGTTCAAGGGGGCCGAATACTTTCGCACGGCACTGTATTACCAGTTCCAATACTATTTTAATACCTTTTCCCATTTTTTCCGTTTTTTTTTTTCACGGGACAAAGAGTATTTTCACACAAAAAAAAAACTCCCTGTCAACACAGACATTTAAACAAAAGCAGCCCCATATTAAACAGAATTTAATTCACTTCATGATGAAGCCTGGCCCCTGAAGACATATCGTATTGTGCCCGGTGGGTCCAGATGTTTTACTGGCCAGACCTGCCTGCCTGTCTCCCTCCAAGCAGGTGCTGGGGTAATGGACACAGCTTCAAAGTACCCAGGTGCTGTGATCGGTCAGTGCCTCTAGTCTCCAATCTCTCCATCATCACCCCGCCCCGCCCCCAGACCAGCTCACCTGCTCCAAAGCGGGATGTGTAATTCTCGATGCCAGCCAGGTCGAGGTAGTGGTTCCTGCGCTCCAGGTTCTCATCCACACAGTGGCGCTGGCAGCCCTGACTCTGACCCTGCTGGGTCAGAACCTGGTGCTGGATAGTGTGGTGGTCACTGTGATGGCGCCTGGAGGGGAGAGAGATGCGACTTTACAACAGCTTGAAGCAGTATTTTAGCTCTTTTAGATGCATTGCAAAACATACATTCTGTCGGTGTCAAAAGAAATGTTGTTATTGGTGTCAAAAATGCACAGATACACATTATTGTCTTGTAAAACCTTGATGCAGGCTGTAAAACATCTGTTACCTGAGGAGGGCTCGAGACTTCTTCTCTGCACTTTTAAGGTCTTCAATGCACTTGTCAGTCTTGGTTCTGGGGTGGGGCATGTCTGTGAGAGAGTGAGCAGGACATTATCAAAAAGAGCAGCCACACACACACACACACACATACACACACGCACGCATGTCTATTTCTCTCAGAAGAAAGAAATCTTTGTTCACAGCCTTTTACTTTGAAGATCTATAAAAGAGAAAAAACAACAATGCTTCATTTATTTACTCCAGGCCTCATATAAGACAAAGAAAAAATATATACAGTACCAGTCAAAAGTTTGAAAACATCTACTCATTCAAGGATTTTTCTTTATTTGTACTATTTTCTACATTGCAGAATAATAGTGAAGACATTAAAACTATGAAATAACACATATGAAATCATGTAGTAACCAAAAAAGTGTTAAAACGATCAAAATATATTTGAGATTCTTCAAAGTAGCAACCCTTTGCCTTGATGGCAGCTTTGCACATTCCTGGCATTCTCTCAACCAGCTTCACCTGGAATGCTTTTCCAACAGTCTTGAAGGAGTTCCCGCATATGCTGAGCACTTGTTGGCTGCTTTTCCTTCACACTGCAGTGCAACTCATCCCAAACCATCTCAATTGGGTTGAGGTCAGGTGATTGGGGTGGCCAGGTCATCTGATGCATCACTCCACCACTCTCCTCCTTGGTCAAATAGCCGTTACACAGCCTGGAAGTGTGCTGGGTCATTGTTCTGTTGAAAAACAAATGATATCCCATCTGGTTTGCGCTTAGTGGGACTGGCGTAATGTTGCAGAATGCTGTGGTAGCCATGCTGTTTAAGTCTGCCTTGAATTCAAAATAAATCACAGACTGTGTCACCAGCATAGCACCTCCACACCTCCTCCTCCATGCTTCACGGTGGGAACCACACACGCAGAGAACATCCGTTTACCTACAAAAATCTCAAATTTGGATAGGTTTCCACCAGTCTAATGTCCATTGCTCGTGTTTCTTGGCCCAAGCAAGTCTCTTCTTCTTATTGGTGTCCTTTAGTAGTGGTTGCTTTGCAGCAATTCAACCATGAAGGCCTGATTCACACAGTCTCTAATGAACAGTTGATGTTTCAATGTGTCTGTTACTTGAACTCTGTGAAGCAATTTCTGGGGCTGGTAACTCTAATGAACGTATCCTCTGCAGCAGAGGTAACTCTTCCTTTCTCGTTCCGGTCCTCATGAGAGCTAGTTTCATCATAGCGCTTGATGTTTTTTGGGACTGCACTTAAAGCAACTTTCAAAGTTCTTCAAATTTTCCCGGATTGTCTGACCTTCATGTCTTAAAGTAATGATGGACTGTCATTTCTCTTTGCTTATTTGAGCCGTTCTTTTACCAAATAGGGCTATCTTCTGCATACAACACCTAACTTGTCACAACACAACTGATTGGCTCAAATGCATTAAGAAGGAAAGAAATTCCACAAATTAACTTTTAACAAGGCACACCTTTTAACTGAAAAGCATTCCAGGTGACTACCTCATGATGCTGGTTGAGAGAATGTGCAAAGCTGTCATCAAGGCAAAGGGTGGCTACTTTGAAGAATCTAAAATATGAAATATATTTTGATTTGTTTAACACTTTTTTGGTTACTACATGATTCCATATGTGTTATTTCATAGTCTTGATGTCTTCACTATTAAATAGTAAAAAATAAAGAAAAACCCTGGAATGAGTAGTTGTGTCCAAACTTTCGACTGGTACTGTATATATAACCCAGAGTTTATTAATGAAGTGTGATATGTTGTGGTTTGAAATTAGCATGAAGACAGATGAAATTAGCGTGAAGACTGACAGCTAATGTTTCGTTTTCAAAGCCTGCTTCTTTTGAATCCCTTGACGTTATAAATAGACACAACAACAGGAAGTAAACAAACAGGGCGTCATATTTTGTAGCAATTTAAAAGAAAATCTCAATACTTGCTTACCAAGTCGTCAGTTAGAAAAGTTAGATGGAATGTAGCTATATTTTACCGACAGCTCTGAGAAGTGGGGGGTGAGGGAGAAGAAGAAACACTGGAGAAAAATAAAATGGTTGTGGTTATCAAAAGGAGTTGGTGCATCTCTTAAGGTTTCTTTCAGAGTATTTGAAGGCACTGGGGGTTCTCAGCTCTGTCACTACTCCCATCATTAAAAATGAACCCCATTGTGCCGGAGAGATGGAGCAATGGATGTAATGGAGACACAGGCAGAGAGAGAGAGAGAGATAGAGAGAGAGAGAGAGAGAGAGAGAGAGAGAGAGAGAGAGAGAGAGAGGAGTCTGACATGCCTGAAGCAGGTGCCTTTCCGCATGACAACAAACAAGACTCTGGATGTGCTGACAGCAGAACAGTCAAGTAGGGGAGCCCAAAGAACACCGCTCTCTCCCCTCCCCTACCTCTTCTTCCCCCTCTGTCTCCCCATCCTCACTCCCTCCCCCTTCCCAGCCCTGTGATCCTCCCCCAGCCTGGTGGTTACCTGCGGGGCCCTGAGTGCAGCTCCGCCAGCGCTGGCTGGAGTCGGGGGCCACAGAGAGCTTGACCCGCAGTGTCTTGCTGCTGCTGGGGGAATGGTTGACCGATGTGTCCACCACCTCATAGATGGTGTGGAGCAGGCTGGTGATGTCCTGAGGGGGAGGGAGAGCGCGAGATGGTCTGAGTTAGTGCACAGCCGACAACTCAGTTACTGTAGGCTGTCTAGCATGTTACAGGCAAACAGGAGAGATGAAGAGAAGTACATGCTGAGTTGTCAGTTGTTTTATTTCAGTGTTCTCCCTGTAAAGTGATCAGGCAGAGAGTACAAATATAGGATAAATGCATGACAAGATATGTCTGGGAGGTGGGAGGAGAAGTGCTAAAATATTAAATGATGCACAACCCACTCTATAGCAGCTCTGCTCTTAATAGAGCCTCCATTACCCTTTCTCTCTGTAGGCTTTCTGTGTAACTTTGGAAATGGTTCAATTAAGAGCTTTTAAAAGTATTCTCCCTCTCAATATCTCTCTCTTTCTCGCTCTTTGAATGAGTCGAGTAGCTGAGGGCCATAGCACAGACCTTTGCCTCAGGGCTAAGAGTCAGACATAGACAGAATAAGAAAGAGAGAACATAAGAGGGAAAATCGTGTAGGGTGGGATTCCTGTAGAAAGGCTGAATAACAGGCACACACAAAGTCAGTGAGCATAGAGCAGACATCTGAAATATGCACTCGCTTAAGTCTTTAAAAGCCTGTTCAGGAAGAGAGCAACATGAACATCCACAGATGGATCAATAGCATAGTATGTTTAATTATACATATTTCAAGTCTTGTTAGCATTTCCCCTCTGAAGGTAATTACTGCATTTCTACTCATGTTCCCTGGACTGTCACTGCCGAGAAAAGGGGCTTACAAAACCACTCAGAAATAGGGACCTTTTTGGGCCTGTTAGCCTAGCCTCTGCTCTCGCTCCTCTAAAACGTCCAAATGCCTGCATTCCTATTGCCTTGCCTCTCTCTCAATACAACATAAAGGCCTATTATGAGCTCTTTGGGGACTGGCTCCAGATACCGTTTCAAACGCTAAGACGTAAAAAAGCTTCCTATGTCACTTTTAGTTTTCCATTTTTTCATACGTCTGAAGAAATAAAGAAAGGGAGCTGGAGAAGAAAGCTATTTCCTTCTTCTTTTTGTGTGAGCTGCCGCCTGCCGTCTCATGTGCCGCGGGGCCATGGGCGATGCCAAAGAAACTGGAGATCCAACCATCCCACCACACAGAGGACGGCTTCAGTCTCTTCACACCGTTTCAACTCAGCTCTCCAAAAATACAGGCCTCTCTGACTGCACTGCTCAGATCTTTACAAGGCAGAAGCCAGCCACTAGGTATCTATCGCTGGGAAGGAAAAGGTCTCTTTGGTTCCTAGTGGCTGTATTATTGAAATGGATGAATGTAACTTCATCTGGTTGTGTCTCCCTTAGTCTATGTATGTGTATGTGTGTGTTAGTTTGAAAGAGGAAACGATCATGGGCGGTTGAAAAGGAAAGTGCCCTGTTATGTGTTAGAGTATGTTTGAATATAAAATGTGTTTGAACCCTTACCTCTCTGGTGACCTTGCCATTGTTGTCAAAATCATACAGCGTGAATGTCCACTCCTGTCTGTTGTCTTCCTCTACAGAGACGGCACACTCAAGCTCCTGAAACGAATCGCATTGCAATGTAAGTATCAATACATTCACGACTGTGTGCAAGTGTGCCTCCTTCCATCCCTGAAAGAGTATTATATTGTCGCTCTAGTTTTCCCAAAAGCACTAATAAATGGTCCATGTTGGTGGTTCACAGTTCAACTTCACACTCACTTCCAACTGGAGCTGTTTCTGTGTGCCTGTTGGCGCCTGGCTCGCTCTCCCCTGCATCTTCTCCTCCACACAGCAACTGTCCACCGTCTTCTCCGGGGGCAGAGCAACTGTAAGAACACACACGCAACCAAATGATCAAATACAAGTTTACTGGTCGCGTACACAGTTTAGCAGATGTTGTAGCAGGTGCAGTGAAATGCTAATGTTACGATGCAGTAAAATGTCAAATAAAGTGTAAGGAAAGAAAATACAAAAAAGGACAAGAAATCAACAACGGTGGGACGAATCTGATTAACAACCCAAATAGCACTGTAGCAGTAATCAAATGCAAACTATATGTATGTACACCGGGAGAATGTACACAAAATCAACTAAGAATGATATGTACAGCAGTAGATATGTACAGCAGTAGATATGTACAGCAGTAGACATGTACAGCAGTAGACATGTACAGCAGTAGACATGTACAGCAGTAGATATGCACAGCAGTAGATATGTACAGCAGTAGACATGTACAGCAGTAGATATGCACAGCAGTAGACATGTACAGCAGTAGACATGTACAGCAGTAGATATGTACAGCAGTAGATATGTACAGCAGTAGACATGTACAGCAGTAGACATGTACAGCAGTAGATATGTACAGCAGTAGACATGTACAGCAGTAGACATGTACAGCAGTAGATATGTACAGCAGTAGATATGTACAGCAGTAGATATGTACAGCAGTAGATATGTACAGCAGTAGACATGTACAGCAGTAGACATGTACAGCAGTAGACATGTACAGCAGTAGACATGTACAGCAGTAGACATGTACAGCAGTAGATATGCACAGCAGTAGATATATTACAGTAAGCTACATCAAGAATCCAGTGTATAAATAAGCATAAGGCACAGACACAAAATACTCCGGGGCTTGGATGCACATCATTGCCATGGGAAAGTGCTAGCATAGCCCCAGGAATGGGAGAGGAGGTGGAGGAATAGAACATGGAACTGAACAGACATAACATGCCCTACATGCCAAGAACAGGACATGATGCTACTGTATAATGTGGCTTAAGATATTACATTCTAAAGTGGGAACATGATCTGATCTGAACATCAAAGAACCCTGTGGGAGCCCTGCCTCGGTCTCTGTGCCCACTGTAGCTGAGCTCATAATGCTGGATGTTTCACTGAGTATTATAGCTTCCAGACATATAGTCCAGACAGACAGCGTCCATAGGGAGGCCTCACCTCGTCTGTCACACACACATCCTTTTCCACCGCTACACACATCCTCATCAACAGTAGGCCCCAATTACAGTATCAAACCTGTATAGTGTATGTCAGCCCACCAACATCTCCTACTGTAACATGTCACAGTCCTTTCATATCCTCTCATCACATCCGAATCCAACTAAAACCTCAGATGTTTCAGACCTGGGTACTACAAATGAAAAAGAGACTGATAGGCCAATGGCAGAGGCCATGAATACACAGAGTCACTCCATGGGTCCAAGTAGTGCACTATTTACGGAATAGGGTGGATTTCATTGTGACGCAGTTGGTGGCCATTTGGTTTTGCTTGCGCTCCTGCCCGACCAATCAGGATCAGGAGATGGCTGGGTTACTGAGCATGCACACACACACACACACACACACACAGCCCCCCCCCCCCCCCCCCAACCCCCTCCCCCCTCAAACCTTTTGGCCAATGATCAGACCAGACGGCTGTAAAACAGAATCACTAATTAATTAAGCCAAGTCAAATCTGAAACAGCGTTTGTTGTGGTCGCCAAAGGAGCAGACAGACAGACACAACAGCCTCGTTCTCTTTCCTCCGTATCCAAGCAGATCAAAGAGAGAGGAACATGTCTGTCCCGTCTCCTGTCCTCTCGGCTGCAGGCACAATGAAAGGCAGCGTCCTGGGGAGCAAAAACTTTTTGAAGGAGGAAAATTGAACCCTGTCTTTGATCATCACAGATGCTCAAAGGTACCATTGTGCCATGCGAGGGGACAAATCTGTTGGGTAACAAGCCCAATGTGGAGATGGTGATGCTTATCTCCAGGCTAATGAAAAGACCCAGAGGAATAGGCTATGTCCCAGAGGGCACCCTATTCCCTATGTAGACATAATTTGCTATCTCCCTCTCAGACCTCTCAGACGTCACTGAAATACAGTAGGCCTGCTCTTCATGAGTGGAACTAACTGCTGCCAGAGGATTGGCTGGTGATCTGATGGGAGTGGAGGAGGGACTGGGCTGGCACTCTCAAAATGCCATCATGCCTGATCCAACAGCCCTGCCATTACACACACACAAGACCGCTGTCACTCACTCTCAGACCATCCACACAGAAGTGAAAGCTGAGAGTCACGCAAGTGTGACCAGACACAGAGATACAGGTTTATACAGCTGATTGAGTTATCTAAGCCTCAGTTAATGGCCTTGTGAAAACTACATTTGAAAAGGCACAGAGGAAGTAACTGCAAGATCCAAAGAGTCAAAACACACTACCATCTTGGATCCCTTTTGCTTCATCCCGCTTTGCAATTTTGCCAGCAAGTTATTTTTTAATCCTCACAAACTTTCTTTGAAAATGCTTACTGAAGCCCTGAGGAAAGACAAGCTTTCATATGTGTTTTGGCCTAACGATCATCCGTAACCTCTCTCTGGCTCTCTATGTCTGTCCCTTTCCCCTTCAACAAACCACTTTCTTTCCAGGGTTATAAAGAATCAAGAAGCCGAAATGCTCCATAACGGCTTTCATTCAAGTTTAAATGTGATTTAAGCAATGAATCCCCAGGTCTAAAGAAGAATTGTACCAAATGGAAATCAAGAACTACTTTGATAATAAGATGTCTCTCATAAGTTCTTACTGAAATGTACAACAAATAGTACTTTTACAGAGTCTGTAAGAGAACCATGGTGTGTCTACTCTTCTGAGAATGAGGGGAAGAGAAAGGGACCAAGATGGCTCCGAAGCGGACACACGGTGGGATTTTGACATGAACAAGGTCTGGTGTGTGGTCATCTAACATTATCATAACTACATGTTCCATAATAGGTTGTATTTTTATAGTGCTTTTCACCAGGTCTTTAGGCACTTTTATGAGGAGAAGACAGTGATGAGGACCAAAGCATACCTGGCCCACCCCTTAAAATAAACCAGCCTGAACTAGCTCAACTCAATGACAAAACTAGCCAGCAGAGACACCCTGACCCACATATCTGGGCTGGTCCCATCCCAGTCTCCCCTGCTGCCAGTTAAGTAGCACAACAGAGCTCTTGGCTGGTCCCATTCCACTCTCCCCTGCTGCCAGTTAAGTAGCACAACAGAGCTCTGGGCTGGTCCCATCCCACTCTCCCCTGCTGCCAGTTAGGTAGCACAACAGAGCTCTTGGCTGGTCCCATTCCACTCTCCCCTGCTGCCAGTTAAGTAGCACAACAGAGCTCTGGGCTGGTCCCATCCCAGTCTCCCCTGCTGCCAGTTAGGTAGCACAACAGAGCTCTGGGCTGGTCCCATTCAACTCTCCCCTGCTGCCAGTTGGGTAGCACAACAGAGCTCTGGGCTGGTCCCATCCCAGTCTCCCCTGCTGCCAGTTAGGTAGCACAACAGAGCTCTGGGCTGGTCCCATCCCAGTCTCCCCTGCTGCCAGTTAGGTAGCACAACAGAGCTCTGGGCTGGTCCCATCCCAGTCTCCCCTGCTGCCAGTTAGGTAGCACAACAGAGCTCTGTGCTGGTCCCATCCCAGTCTCCCCTGCTGCCAGTTAGGTAGCACAACAGAGCTCTGGGATGGTCCCATTCCACTCTCCCCTGCTGCCAGTTAGGTAGGTAAAGGGGGGAGAGAGGAGCTGGGGGAGGGTTTCCATACATCCACCTCATCAGCACATTGCAGGAGCTTTGGGGGGGGGGGGATCATACCTTCTAAACGGTAATGTTCATCACTGATCCCCTCTGCACACGCCTTGTCCAACACCTCCTGGAGAAAGAGAAACAGAAACACATTTATTTTAGTGTATTTGTCACGGACCAAGCACAACAAATATATATTCCACCAGATTTAGCTACAGAGTTTATTTCCATGTTTGTTGTCATACATACAGTAAAGAGGAAGAGTATAGTCACCATATAAACAAACTATTCTAGATGGACACTGGAGATATACACTAGAGCCGCCAATACATACTGACATGGCTAAATCCAAATGACAGTATTCAGCTCTATATACACTGTATTTGTTTGACAACTGTGAGTTGAAGCTGAGCAGAACCAGAAAGTTAGAGAAGACAGTACTGTAATTGAAGAATCTAAACAGAGTGAGCGTATGACTGAATGTCACTGACACACAGTACTGGAGTTGGTCAAAGAACGGCCTCATATCACTGGTCACAATCACACTCTTCCTGTGGGGAATTGTGGGTTGTCTGTGAGGTTATTTCCGTGACGGGGTCTATCGTCATTGGGGGTAGCGATACGCTGGTGGGATTGTTTTTTCAGTCCACCCGACCCGACCCCCTCTCCTCTCCTGGCAGCCGTGTCTGTGAGTGCATACCAATGGGACTGCGTGATATGTGAGCACAGGGCTTAACCATGGAAAATGCCAACTCAGGTGTCTCTGTGGCATTACAGTCATCTGGCCCAGTAACCATTACACACACACACCCCTGATCTGAGAGTTCTCTTTCACACACACACCCCTGATTTGAGAGTTCTCTTTCACACACACACCCCTGATCTGAGAGTTATCTTTCACACACACACCCCTGATCTAAGAGTTATCTTTCACACACACCCCTGATCTGAGAGTTCTCTTTCACACACACCCCTGATTTGAGAGTTCTCTTTCACACACACACCCCTAATCTGAGAGTTCTCTTTCACACACACACCCCTAATCTGAGAGTTCTCTTTCACACACACACACACCCCTAATCTGAGAGTTCTCTTTCACACACACACACCCCTGATCTGAGAGTTCTCTTTCACACACACACCCCTGATCTGAGAGTTCTCTTTCACACACACACCCCTGATCTGAGAGTTCTCTTTCACACACACACCCCTGATCTGAGAGTTCTCTTTCACACACACACCCCTGATCTGAGAGTTCTCTTTCACACACACACCCCTGATCTGAGAGTTATCTTTCACACACACACCCCTGATCTGAGAGTTCTCTTTCACACACACACCCCTGATCTAAGAGTTATCTTTCACACACACCCCTGATCTGAGAGTTCTCTTTCACACACACCCCTGATTTGAGAGTTCTCTTTCACACACACACCCCTAATCTGAGAGTTCTCTTTCACACACACACCCCTAATCTGAGAGTTCTCTTTCACACACACACACCCCTAATCTGAGAGTTCTCTTTCACACACACACACCCCTGATCTGAGAGTTCTCTTTCACACACACACCCCTGATCTGAGAGTTCTCTTTCACACACACACCCCTGATCTGAGAGTTCTCTTTCACACACACACCCCTGATCTGAGAGTTCTCTTTCACACACACACCCCTGATCTGAGAGTTCTCTTTCACACACACACCCCTGATCTGAGAGTTCTCTTTCACACACACACCCCTGATCTGAGAGTTCTCTTTCACACACACACCCCTGATCTGAGAGTTATCTTTCACACACACACCCCTGATCTGAGAGTTCTCTTTCACACACACACCCCTGATCTGAGAGTTCTCTTTCACACACACACCCCTGATTTGAGAATTCTCTTTTACACACACATCGGAAAAAGCTCTCTCTCTCTCTCTCGCTCTGGCATAGACATACATAATACTGAAAACACTCTCACACCATAAACCTACAGAGATATAAACCCAGAGACTAACTACATTATAAACACAGTACACCCTATCCCTTGTGTGAAGTACCTACTCCAGCAATCAAATCAAAAACCACGAAAACAACACCTGAGCTGCTTGATCTAGTCTATGTGGAGCTACTAGCTCTCTCCCCTCTCCCCTCTCCACTCTCCTCTCCACTCTCCCCTCTCCACTCTCCACTCTCCACTCTCCACTCTCCACTCTCTGTGTTAAAGAGGTGGATTTATGAGAGTGAGAACGTGTAGGAGAGATTAGGGTTTAATCCAGTAGAGAGGTAGAGTTCAGCTGGTGTGATCCTAGCCCAGTCAGCCTAGTAGAGCAGCTCTGCAGTGTACCCAGTGGGGTGGCACCTCAGGAGGAGTATACACCACATCACTGGCTGACTGACTGACTAACTATAGTACACTAAATATGGAGTAGGGTGCCATTTGGGACACAGCTTGACTGAGGCTGTCTGAATCATTAAAACCTCCGCAGGATGTAGCCAGGTTCCTCTCTCTCCCACGGAGCCGAAACCTTACCAGCCTGCTATATAAACTAGGCCCAGACTAATATGGTCAGGCCCAAAAGAAGCCAGCCCAGGTGATAAAAATCAGACACTGACTGTGTGGAAGAATTGAGAGTAGAGATGGAGAGTGGGCGGTGGGGCGGTGGGGCGGTGGGGAGAGAGTTCTATGAAGTAGTGTTGTGTTGCTGCTTAGGCGTTCAGCCCCTGCTTTGCCTGTGCGAGGCAGCCAGCAGAGCAGTCTGCAGCAGACAGGGTAAGTAACAGGAGAGGCTCTCCATGTGTACGCTGCTTTAAAAGATATCCCTGGCCAACATAAGAACACACTCAGGACCTGAATGTCTCAGCACTGCTGAAATCCTGCTGCCAGCACACATCTGTAAAGCATTTCTGAATGCCTCGTATTTACAAGATCCTCAGCAGGGGGCTCTGAATGTAGTACAGATTAAGCTGTAGTGTGTGTGTGTGTGTGTGTGTGTGTGTGTGTGTGTGTGTGTGTGTGTGTGTGTGTGTGTGTGTGTGTGTGTGTGTGTGTGTGAGAGAGACAGAGACAGAGACAGAGACAGAGAGAGCTGCAGTCAGATGGCTGTCCCTGAGTGGCGACAGGACTGTCTCTGCAGGTCAGGCAGGCAGGCAGAGTTCTTCAGGTCAGAGGAGGAGGGCTCTGGAGCACCAGCTGACAACTTAATTGTCAGTAGTACTGCAGCCAGCATTGGCACCACAGCCACAGAGCTCCAGGTCTACAGTACTCTTCACATTTAAGGTCCAGGCCTGTACAGTAACCTCAGCCCAGGACCCAGCCCAGGCCAGTAGTACTGTAGTCCTTCCATAAACACCCAGAAAAATCACCCCTCAATCAACATTCCTCCAGCCTCTCACACTCACACTCAGTATTGAGTCGAAAACATTTTCTGTTTTTGATGAATGACACAAAATGGAGGGATTAGCCAAGAACATGAGAACAGGGGAAAGAGGAATGTGCTAATTGGTTGTTGTCTGTGATGATGGATGGCAGCAGTATTATTAGTATGCTGGGGTTACTCCGGGATCTGCTCTTGGCATCTCTGCTTAATGTTGAAAATGTTTTTATACATTCGGTAAAAACCTCACCCCCTTTCTCGCCCCCTTCTCCTTTCTCTCTCACTCCCTCTCCCCTGCCCCTCTCGTTTCTCTCTCGTTCCTCTCTCACTCCCTCTCGTTTCTCTCTCTCACTCCCTTCTCGTTTCTCTATCACTCCCTATGCCCTCTCTCCTGACCCTCTCTCCCTCACCCCCATCTCGTTTCGCTCTCCCTCCTTTCTCTCACTCCTTTCCTCTCCTTCGCTCTCTCACTCCCCACTTCCCCCTCTCTCACCCCCTCTCGTTTCCCTCTCTCACCCCTTCTCGTTTCTCTCTCCCTCACTCCCTCCCCCTCTCCATCACTCACTCACTCACTCCCCCTCTCCTCTCTCACTCACTCTCTCCTCTCTCACTCACTCACTCTCTCCATCTCCATCCTCTCTCACTCACTCTCTCCTCTCTCTCACTCTCTCCATCTCTCTCACTCTCTCAATCACTAACTCACTCCCCCCACTCTCTCCTCCATCACTCCCACTCACTACCCCTCACTCACTCCCACTCTCCTCTCACTCACTCACTCAATCCCCCTCTCCTCTCTCTCACTCACTCACTCCCCTATCCTCTCTCTCTCACTCACTCCCCCTCTCCTCTCTCACTCCCCTTCTCTTCTCTCACCCCCCCTCTCTTCTCTCTCACTCACTCACTCACCCACTCCCCTCACTCACCCACTCCCCTCACTCACCCTCTCCTCTCCCACTCATTCCCCCCTCTATCCTCCATCACTCCCCCTCTCCTCTCTCACTCATTCCCCCTCTCACTCATTCCCCCTCTCCTCTCTCACTCCCCCTCTTCTCCATCACTCACTCATTCCCCCTCTCCTCACTCACTCACCCTCTCCTCTCTCACTCTCCCCCTCTCTCTCTCTCACTCCCCACTCACTCACTCCACCTCTCCTCTCACTCACTCACTCACCCACTCACTCACCCACTCCCCTCTCTCACTCACTGCCCCTCTCCTCTCCCACTCACTCCCCCTCTCACTCACTCCCCCCTCTCTCCTCCATCACTCACCCTCTAGTCTCTCACTCCCCCTCTCTCACTCACTCCCCCTCTCTCACTCACTCACTCACACCCCCTCACCTCTCTCACTCACTCGCTCCCCCTCTCCTCTCTCGCTCACTCACTCCCCCTCTCCTCTCTCGCTCACTCACTCCCCCTCTCCTCTCCTCTCTCACTCACTCCCCCTCTCCTCTCCTCTCTCACTCACTCACTCACTCACTCACTCCCTCTCTCCTCCATCACCCCCTCTCTTCTCCATCACTCCCCCTCTCCTCACTCACTCACCCTCTCCTCCATCACTCACTCCCCCTCTCGCTCCCCCTCACTCACTCACTCACACCCCCTCACCTCTCTTACTCACTCGCTCCCCCTCTCCTCTCTCGCTCACTCACTCCCCCTCTCCTCTCTCGCTCACTCACTCCCCCTCTCCCGCTCACTCACTCCCCCTCTCCTCTCTCACTCACTCACTCCCCCTCTCCTCTCTCACTCACTCCATCCCTCTCTCCTCCATCACCCCCTCTCTTCTCCATCACTCCCTCTCTTCTCCATCACTCCCCCTCTCCTCACTCACTCACTCACTCCTCCTCACCTCTCTCCCTCTCACTCCCCCTCTCCTCTTTCTCTCACTCACTCAACCTCTCCTCTCTCACTCACCCTTTCCTCTCACTCACTCCCCCTCTCCTCTCACTCACTCCCCCTCTCGACACACACTCAAAGATTGAACTCCAGAACTACCTAAAATTCCAGAACTGCCCAAAATTCCCCATCTTAAGATTCCTCTGGTCTTAGCAGTGAAGTGACAATGTCTCTCGTTCTTTCTTTCAGGGCCTTGTCCCAAAGGAACACTAAGGCCACTCTCTTTCTTCAGCAGCTCCAGGGCCTGTTGTGGCCCAGTCAGCAGGCTTTAATGGAGCTACAATAACACTTTCAGTGAGGCTCAGGTCCTCACCTCCTCACCAGGCAGGCAGTGGGCAGGACCAGCTTTATTCAGCGCTATGAGAATTAAGTTTAATCCCCCGAACCTCACTTCTGACTCTGGTGGTGACACACTGAGCACTCCATTGTCTTCAGCCCCTCCCTGCCACCTCAGCATCTCTATTTAGATCAATGGAGGACCTGGCCCAGGCCCGCACCCCTCAGGCCCTCACCCCTCAGGCCTGCACCCCTCACCCCTCAGGCCCTCACCCCTCTCTACTGTGGGACTGACTGCTCTTTTCTTCCTGGGGAGCTCACAGGGACCCCACAGCTCCCAGGTTTGAGGATTAGCGAATACTGATAGTGACCTCTGTCCTCTTTTAGGGGGTTCTAAAAAAGGTTTAGGACTTGTTTTAGTTCATTGATGGATTCTTGGCTGGCTCAATAAATTGAAGATTTCAGACAGGATGCTTACTGATTTTTTTTAAATTCCAACTTCAAAGTGGTTTCATCCTCTGCTTCAGGGTCAATGTGGGATAAAATACACAAGTGACGATATTAAAGAATCATTTATACTATTGTTAAAATGTTTTTCAGTGATTGCATCTTTTGTTCAGCCAACCTTTATTCTTTATCTTCAATGACCGTGTTTTCCACTGGCTATAAGCATGGTAATCAGCTCTCCATCTTGACCTGTCGTGTCAGGCCAATGAGCCAATCACAGGCCTGTCTGGTGACCTATGTGGGGTCAAGGGTCACAATAGGAGTGCAGCTTAAGGCAAACAGAGTCAGGGACAAGGCCAAGAGCTGCACCACTTTGATCATCTCAAGTAGACCTCAATGAACACTGCCTCTTCCTGTATCGTTCATACCTTCAGTAACCGTCTTCCATACTATATATGCTAATCAAATGTGCATCCCTGGTCTAACTCTATACAAAACAAAAAAGTGAAGGCCCAGCTGCTCAGTTAGGAACTGGTCGGGGAGAATGAATTGCTCAGATGATGAACATTGCATGATACTGTACGTGCAAAGGTCTTTTGGCTTTTTTTCTGTGTGTTCACGACTGGTGTTATGGAGTGTTTATGAAGGTTTTATGAAGACTACAGTGAAGTGTCACTTTCCCAGCTCTGCAGAACGTATTTGGGTGCTACTCCAGAGCTTCAGAGTATCATGAAATGCTGTAAGCACATGAACAAGCCTCTTTCCTCCAACACTTGGGACCACCAAAAACAATTTTCCAGACATGATGTTTAATGTTCTGTGGAATCCAAAGTTTAAAGCATTTTGCTTTCAACAGGAGCCAGACCCTTCAGAGCGTTTTCTCTTCTGGGCTTGGAGGATGGAGGATTGTATGGCCCCAGTGTGTTTTAAAGTTGTTAAAGCCCCTTCACAGAAAGTGATTTATTCCTAGAGCAGCATAAGACAGGAACACAGTGTGACTATGCTGCATTACAGCATCCCAGCAAGCTACATCAGTACTGGACAGGATGCCCGCTCCGTCTACTAGGGCTGTTTGATTTGACCTTTGAATCAGATTTGCGTATTTACAAATAATAATATTTTTAAGAACTAACATTGGTTATATTGAGAGTTTAAGTGAGCCAAGAGAGCCAAGGAACCACTGACTGCAGGGGTGAAGAGCAAATCATAGATTGACTGAAGTTTGGCAAGTTAGTGCATGAGGTTGCCATGGGGGCCCGCAAGCCTTACCCTGGCACTGTGTTCACAGACAGACTGGGCCGTGTGTGTGTACGTGCACGTGTGCATAAGTGCGTGTGTAATTACATGTGTGTGACTGTGTGGTTGTGAGCGCATTCAGTGTATGAGTGCGTGTGTAACTACCATGTGTGTGTTTACGTGTGTAAGTGTGGGGTTGTGGAAAGTCCTACAAGGTCCTGGTCTCAACGCTGTCTACCTCCACCCAACACAGGCGGCTGACAATTTACTCGGGCGGCCGACGACAGCTCCCCCTGATCGTGCGCCAGCCAGCCGGGGCGCAGGGTTCGGTGGAGGCAAACAGGAGGCCTCAGGAGCAGCGTTGGGTTGGAGCACTCCTACAAAACCCAGGAAAAATCTCATTATGAGAGTGAAGCGTTGGGTTGGGAGCCTCCCACTGCTCTCTGCTCTGCTCTCCCAGGCAGTGCTGGAACTGGAGAACACCAGTCTGACATTTAGACTGGAGCAAGACAGGCCCACGATGCCGAGCAGGGAGGGAAACAACACATGGAAGGCCATTTAGGGAACGTGAGGAAAACAAGAGAGGGGAGAACAAGGGAATGGTTGGTGGTCATGTTTGTCTGTCTGTTAGGCCTGCTGGGTCCTTTTGACAGAGAGATAGAGGATCACAGCCCATAGGCCTTACCCAAAGCCAGAGGAAATGTAACCTTTATTTAACAAGGCAAGTCAGTTAAGAACAAATTCTTATTTACAATGATGGCCTACACCGGCCAAACACGGACGACGCTGGGCAAATTGTGCACCGCCCTATGGGACTCCCAATCACAGCCGGTTGTGATACAGCCTGTATTCGAACCAGGATGTCTGTAGTGACACCTCTAACACTGGGATGCTGTGCCTCAGACCGCTGCGCCACTAGGGAGCCCAGGTTTCAAAAAAGGAAAGGGGTTTTAAATGTAGAAATTGTCCAGGTGATACAACAACTGAGTCAAGACAGGGTCATGAATAACCTAGAAAATCACACCACACCATTGCTAACATCTGAAATGTATATATATACATTCAATTCATAATGAAAGAAATCAACTAAAACTGCTAGTTTTTAACGCCAAGACATTTCCAAATGGCTTGATGACAATACTATAGGTTGCAGCACACAAATGGCTGACGTTGAAATCTTAGAACTAAAACAACAAAAAGTATATTGGTTTTAGGAAATTAGCTTAAGGTGTAGTGTTAATGGAACAGGACATCTTGAGAGCAAATGCCCATCCCCTCTCTGCCCTCAACAGAGTAAGCTGAGACTCTCCGGAGGCTGGTTCAAAGGTTTGGGTCTGGTGCTGCGACTATATCCTTGAGTAAGGAGGATCCGGATCAGAGAGTTAGAAGTGCAGTGACCCTTTTAATTGTGTGGTACTGTTTGGAAAAACAGAACGCATCGGCAGACACCAGAGAGCAGCTTAGAGCTAGGTTGAAAACTGAGTCAAATGGGGTGGAACTACATGGATTTGTCCAATAAGAAATGCAAATGTGTTTTCTGTTGCCATGATGAACATGACCCAAGACTCAGCTTTAGTTCTTCATGTGAACCGCTCCTCCTCCTCACTCGTCTCTACCTGACATTTAACAGCCACAGTCAGACAAGGCGGCACGTACTGACAAAACACGACGCCTTGAGATCGTTCCAAGATAGAAAGTGTTGTTGTGAGGTAGTGAACAGAGCACTGCCTCTAAGCATGGCTTCAAAAAGGATCGGTTTGCACACATGAAATTAAGATCTCAGAAAATCATATACTGTAGTGAACTTGGCAGGAAACAGAAAGACACATCTACCAGGGTGGAGAAAGCAGACAGCCAATTATTGTGCAACACATCTGTTAAATCAACAGCCATCTATGTGTGCATGTGCGCTGAGTAAACATAATGTAGGTGTCTGCATGTAGCATGTAGAACTATGAGCCAGAACCAGAGAGACCTGTTCGGTTGTTCATCCTCTCGGGCCTAAACATCTGATGCTACTTTGAGGTATTTCTTGGGTTCCCTCCAAAATCATAGATACTTGGACGGACTCCAACATCATAGATCTTTATTATGCATAACTGCATAAAAGCAGAGGAGAGGCTGTTTGACATGCCAAGAAAAGAGACATATCTGTTTTCTTTTACAATGCTATTTGATACACATTTGCTAATCAACTGATTGTTTTCGCTGAGATCAAAGCATGTCAAGGCAATCCAAGGTTTGATCTTGAGGTTCTTTTCAACTTGTGAGCCAAGTCCAGTCTGATCAGATAAAACCCTCTTCAAGGAAACAGAAAATGTTTCCTTGAACTCTAACTGGACCATAACAACTCACTGACTGAACTCCAGGTCGCCCGTTTGAAACACTATGCCAGATGGTCGGATGATGACGGTGGCTAATTGGACACTTCTGAAGGAGCAGAGTGGACCAGACACCTTCATTGCAGTCGGAGAGGTTACGGTGCAGACTCTGCGGCCCCATGCCTGACACTGCTTACTCACAGCACACCCACTTGTCTTCCCTTCCTGCATGTGACCCAGGAAGGAAATTATTGCCACAGGCTGGGGATTCGTCAGCAGTCAGTCAGCCAGTCAGGTTGGAGGAAGCTGCCTTATGGTGTGTATGGTATGCAGTGAGCAGCACCAGGGCTCGGTGATGGCTACGCTGGGCTGGTTAGGAGAGATGGAGAGGCCTGGAAGGATGCATGCCAGTGGGCTTACCATCTTATCTCTAGTTAACTGGACAGGTCACACAGACAGCTCGCTCCTCTCTCAACACTGGGAAGGGGGAAAAAGTCCTGTGATTGGAGGTGTTGTGGTGTCCAACCTCATGGATTAATGCTGGTATGTTTAGTGACATTTGGTGTGTCTGTGCAGACCAACTGCATAACATAACATTGCTGAATGTGATGCCTTTGGATCCCAGATTTAACTCATGGGCCTGGAGAGAGAAAATTGTGTGGGCGTGTGTGCATGACCGTGCCTGCTTGCATGTGTGCCCGTCTGCGTGAATCCAGCTCTGTTGACAGCCCCCCAGAAGACTCCTCCCCTAATGACTGGCTCTGGCTTTTATAGTCTGACTGGTGGACATGCCGTGTACAGTCATTTTAACTAAGTCAGATTAACATTGCAAACATTGCTGGTCACATGACCTCATCCACATCAAAGGCTTCCCCCTAAAAGGCTCAGTAGAATATTAGTGGAGATTTACAGCCCTCATTTCTGTGCTTCAGAAACACTCTGATTTGAGCTAATCTCCCTCCCTCCTTCCCTCTTCGTGGTTCATGTGGGAAGTTAGCCAATGCCTTAATGACCCATTTACAAAACTTTTACACCTGCAAAGATAATCTTTTACAGCTCTGCTAGCTTGCTAACCCCTTCAGCAACACACACCACTGTAACCTGCCTGTTTCTCAAGGCATAAAGCAAGGTATTTATTAGGGCTTTGAAAAATATGTAACCACAGCAATTAGCTTTTATCAGGCTGTTTATCAAACGAGTGTCTCATAGAGAGGAGAAAATGGCTGCTTGATCAAGGGTCTTTAAAGCTCATGTTATTCTGCAGTTGGTTCCCCCCAGCCCAGCAGCAGAGAAGGTGTTCATGGAGATACAGTAGATAGACCATATGAACTCCTGGTGGACTGCTCTCAATTCAATTCAATTCAATTCAAGGGGCTTTATTGGAATGGGAAACATGTTAACATTGCCAAAGCAAGTGAGGTAGATAATATACAAAAGTGAAATAAATAATAAAAATGAAGAGTAAACTCTACACTCACAGAAGATCCAAAATAACAAAGACATTACAAATGACAAGTATATATACAGTGTTGTAACGATGTACAAATGGTTAAAGTACAAAAGGGAAAATAAATAAGCATAAATATGGGTTATATTTACAATGGTGTTTGTTCTTCACTGGTTGACCTTTTCTTGTGGCAACAGGTCACAAATCTTGCTGCTGTTATGGCACACTGTGGTATTTCACCCAAAAGATATGGGAGTTTATCAAAATTGGGTTTGTTTTTGAATTCTTTGTGGATCTGTGTAATCTGAGGGTAATATGTGTCTCTAATATGGTCATAAATTGGGCAGGAGGTTAGGAAGTGCAACTCAGTTTCCACCTCATTTTGTGGGCAGTGTGCACATAGCCTGTCTTCTCTTGAGAGCCAGGTCTGCCTACTGCGGCCTTTCAAGGCTATGCTCACTGAGTCTGTACATAGTCAAAGCTTTCCTTAAGTTTGGGTCAGTCACAGTGGTAAGGTATTCTGCCATGGTGTACTCTCTGTTTAGGGCCAAATAGCATTCTAGTTTGCTCAGTTTTTTTGTTAATTACTTGACACATTGGAAAGAAGTATCTTTTTGTTTTCTCATGATTTGATTGGGTCTAATTGTGTTGCTGTCCTGGGGCTCTGTGGGGTGTGTTTGTGAACAGAGTCCCAGGACCAGCTTGCTTAGGGGACGCTTCTCCAGGTTCATCTCTCTGTAGGTGATGGCTTTGTTATGGAAGGTTTGGGAAACGCTTCCTTTTCGGTGGTTGTAGAATTGAACGGCTCTTTTCTGGGTTTTGATAATTAGTGGGTATCGGCCTAATTCTGCTCTGCATGCATTATTTGGTGTTCTACGTTGTACACAGAGGATATTTTTGCAGAATTCTGCATGCAGAGTCTCAATTTGGTGTTTGTCCCATTTTGTGAATTCTTGGTTGGTGAGTGGACCCCAGACCTCACAACCATAAAGGGCAAGGGTTTCTATAAGTGATTCAAGTATTTTTAGCCAGATCCTAATTAGTATGTCGAATTTTATGTTCCTTTATGTTCCATGATGGCATGGAATGCCCTTCTTGCCTTGTCTCTCAGATCGTTCACAGCTTTGTGGAAGTTACCTGTGGGGCTGATGTTTAGGCCAAGGTATAGTTTTTGTGTGCTCTAGGGCAACAGTGTCTAGATGGAATTTGTATTTGTGGTCCTGGTGACTGGACCTTTTTTGGAACACCATTATTTTGGTCTTACTGAGATTTACTGACAGGCCCAGGTCTGACAGAATCTGTGCAAAAGATCTAGGTGCTGCTGTAGGCCCCCCTTGGTTGGTGACAGAAGCACCAGATCATCAGCAAACAGTATACATTTGACTTCAGATTCTAGTAGGGTGTGGCCGGGTGCTGCAGACTGTTCTAGTGCCCTCGCCAATTTGTTGATATATATGTTAAAAAGGGTGGGGCTTAAGCTGCATCCCTGTCTCACCCCACACCCCACAGCCCTGTGGGAAGAAATGTTTTTTGCCTATTTTAACAGCACACTTGTTGTTTGTGTACATGGATTTTATAATGTTGTATGTTTTCCCCCCAACACCACTTTCCATCAATTATAGCAGACATTCATGCCAAATTGAGTCAAAGGCTTTTTTGAAATCAACAAAGCATGAGAAGACTTTGCCTTTGTTTTGATTTGTTTGTTTGTCAGTTAGGTTGTGCAAGGTGAACACATGGTCTGTCGTATGATACATTTGTCTCCACTTTTGTGGATTGGGGTGATTAGTCCTTGGTTCCAAATATTGGGGAAGATGCCAGAGCTAAGGATGATGTTAAAGAGTTTAAGTATAGCCAATAGTCAGTCTCAGTCATAACTCCCCCCCCCCCCCCCCAAAGGGCTTGATTGGCATTGGAAACAAGATGAACAGTAAACATTACCCAAAAGTCTCAAAAGGAATAGAGACCATTCAAAAGTCATATTATGGCTATGTACAGTGTTGTAACGATGTGAAAATAGTTCAAGTACAAAAGAGATTTTTTTTTACATAAATATGAGTTGTGTTTGTTCTTCACTCTCGAACACATTCTCCGCCAGCCAGCCCAGCCATGATGAACCCTCTCTGGGAGAAAGCCTCCATTCCCAGGGAGATTGGAAAGGAATGGAGACTGCTTGTCACTTGGCCTTGATTTACAGGTGGCCCAGTCTGCCAAGAGTAGCAAATCACTATGTTATAGCCCTTGTCTTTGAATGCAGAGTGAAGTGAAGCACATTTCTAAAGAATGGAAGAGATGAGGGGAGAGGAGCAGTATAGGCAGCAGAGACAGTGTTACACCTCATCTCTGTCTGAGGGCCTGGGGGGTTGAAACTGAAATCACATACCTCTCACCTCCGCACAGGAAATTATGGAGCTCTTTGGAACCATCTAGCTATACTGCCAAGCAGCAGCAGAGAGCGAGAGCTGTATGCGTTCCAGAGGGCTTGATACAGTGTATCTAGGAAGTCTGGGTAATTAGTTGAAGTATCATGAGTTGGTTTAGGAGGCGGTGCTGTAGGGGTATGTGTGGGTTCAGACGCAGGTCTAACGTGCTTCAGAATGTGGGAGGGAGGAAGGGGGTCTATAGCCTTCAGGGGAAGTAGAAAGTGACAGGCACTTCAGCCTCTCACCACAGACAGAGCACTGGGGAGATATCCAGCTAAACACACCTCGGTTCTCTACCTTGTCAGGAAATTACATCTGGGCCTACATCTGCTCTGACTGCCCTTCTTTCAATGTCCCAAGCCATTATCTAAAGGGACCATTCACAGCCACTTACAGATAGAGGTGTCTAGTTTTTAAACCTAGGACAAAGGTGGAATAAGGTTTAGGTGAACACTTTCTAAGGTTGACATGAGAAGGAACCCAGAGACCTGGAAGACAGAGTCACCACACCTTAGACCACACAGACTGTATTGGAGCCTATATGAGGACTTTTTCAGCCCAGTCCAGACAGACACCCTCCCAAGTCCACGTCATATGTAACTCTCTCATGTTGAGCTTTAAACTTTACACAAACATTATTTCTAATTACAGACAACTTCTCAACTTAGCAAATAAACACAGGGGCAGAAATAAGCACTTCCAACTCCAGAGAGCACTCTGGTGCCAGTGGCAGGTTTAAGGGTTTCTATTCATAGCTCTAACCAGAACTAGTGTTCAGGGTTAGCTGTCAGTTGGTCATGATAATGAACTTTGGTGGAGCATGTTGTTCACACTCGTGCTTGACTGAATCCCCTGCAAGCACACACACAAACAATTGCCTGTACAGCATGTGTGTGCACTACTGCACACGCAGGAAAAGTTACCAGTGACAAACCAATCAGGAACCGGAACTCAAACAGGAAGGACCAAAACAAATCTCTGAGCACCCCACTCACAGAATCTAGAACTCCATCATTGAACCTCTCACTTTTGTTGGTTTCAAAGATCTTGGGAAATGTGTAGCATTAGCAGTGGCTTCATAATCTCAAGTGAAAGTATCACACCGACGGCCTACAGGCGGATTGGCTTTGAAGCATCAAATATGAATCGGCACCGTCAGTTTGTTCCACTTCCACCCCCTTCAGGCAACCCCTGTATTTCACTCACAGATTTCAAAATCTGTGGTGTTCCACTGATACTGCAGCAGAAAGTTAAAGCATAACCGTTTCACATAGATAGCTCACACAGAAGGAGGAGGTGAACGACACACTGCATTTGAAACAGTATTTCCATCTGCCCCAGGTGTACCTCAGAAAGGGATGCAACATCAGCTAAGCCCACCACAGTCCAATGTATGGGCAGACTTCAGCTAGAAGAACACTGAAGCTTCTGGAGTGGAAATGACCCATAGATGTTACAGTGTTTAGTAATTACAGTTGTGCTATTAGAGTTGAAATGGGGTAGCAGAGGCAAGACAGTGAGGCATGTGTTAACATCTGCCTGGTGGGGAGGCCTACAGCTCAGGCCCCTGGATGTTCCTACACACTCATCCCTGTCCCCTGAGCACTGGCATTAGCCCTCAGGAGATTCCCCCAGCTGCCCTCATCATCCACACAGTCACATGCAGACACAAACCAACAAAAACAACTCTGGACAATATAATCAGAGGTCACGGATGAAGAACCAACCAGCCACGTACCCCCACAAACCAGTAGCCACAGTTAAACGCTTGACAGCCTGCCGCCACTTTACATTCAGTTCCATTCAGAGTTCACACAGACCAAGCACTCTTCCGGTTGCGGTTCCTTTGCCTGTGTTTAGCATGAGTAATGGGGTTAAGGTTAACAGCCAGGCCAAATGGGCCTTCGGGGACTCCTCCCTGGTCGTCCTGACCCAGTGACAGGCTGTGACATGGGGTAAAGTCCTCTCCTCTCTGGGCCTCACTCAGGCACCTGTGGAGCATAAACACACCGGAGAGCAGTGCCTTCCTTTACAGCTGGGCTCCCCGCTCCTGTCCTGTGTTTGGGCTTCACTCAACCGAAAACATCCCCTAACAGACAATCCAATGCAACCTCCAGCCCATGCCAGCTCCCTCCAGCCCATGCCGAAAACATCCCCTAACAGACAATCCAATGCAACCTCCAGCCCATGCCAGCTCCCTCCAGCCCATGCCGAAAACATCCCCTAACAGACAATCCAATGCAACCTCCAGCCCATGCCAGCTCCCTCCAGCCCATGCCGAAAACATCCCCTAACAGACAATCCAATGCAACCTCCAGCCCATGCCAGCTCCCTCCAGCCCATGCCGAAAACATCCCCTAACAGACAATCCAGGCCCAGTTAGGCAACCTCTCTCCAGGTGCCATGGGTCCCAGGTGCCATGGGAAGGGCCTATGTCCCACGCTGGATGTCAGGAGGAGGACAGAGCTGTTTAATGTTTATCTATGCCCCACTTCCTCTAGTGGTCATCCTGTGTCTGAAGCAGAGAGTAACTACTCCAAGAGTTGTAGACTGGAGACCATCATTGGTGTCATCCTACTAATGAAAACATACAAATGTGGAAGTAGACTAAATTGGTATTTGGCTGTTACTAATCCTAAATCAACAAGTAAATAAATATGTTGAGAGACAGTGTGCCTGACTATGTGTGTGATTGCAGTTTTACTCAGATTTTTTTTTATATATACCTTTATTTAACTAGGCAAGTCAGTTAAGAACAAATTCTGATTTTCAATGACGGCCTAGGAACAGTGAGTTAACTGCCTTGTTCAGGGGCAGAACAACAGATTTTTACGTTGTCAGCTTGGGGATTCGATCTTGCAACCTTTAGGTTACTGGTCCAACGCTCAACCACTGGGCTACCTGCCGCTCCAGATGATGATCTTGTCCTATTTATAAGAGCCATATACATGCAGCGACTTTGACTGCTCAGTCAAATTATTCAGTGCTTACTACATGGGCCGGAGCGCAACCCACTGGGGGACCACATAAACAAACAAGAGATAATTATTCAGGGTTTAAACGCTTAAAAACGCCCACTTCAGCAGAGCCTTTTAAGTGTGTGATTAAAACGGGCACTGAGCTTCACATGGAATGCTCAGCGGAACCCAACGCCACTACAGGAGTTTCTTTCACACTCAATCTCCCTCTCTCCTTCTCTCCCACTCAGCCTATACATGTTCCTGCCTCACACGCGCCATCTTTACCAAGTCTTCCTGTCCCATATAACATCCATTACTACCAACACTCTCTGTGACCATCCCTTTTCAATCAGCAAGTGTAAAAAAAAAAAAATGGGGATATAGTATACCGATATAGGATCTGAATTTGATCACTCTTTTGCAAAGCAGGAAGTGCAAACTTGTAGTGTATGAGTTTTTAAAATGCTTCTAAAGTTTGTCATTTCCAATTTGAAATTTCCGACTTGATTTTCCCTAATGAAAAATGTATCAACTCCTAAAAAAAATCCAGTAATTATAATCCACATTTAATTTTGCTGTAGGATTATTTTCCTGCTGTAGGAAACTGGCTCAAATTAAGATCCTACATCTGTATTTGCTTTCTAGATCTGTTGTTCTGTGTCTGATGCATCCACACATCAAAAGGATAAAGAGAAGCAAGCATCTCATCTCAGCGTGATGATGTCAGCGTGATTAGCTCTATATTTAGATGTTTAATCTGCTAATTAGGCCTTTCACTGATACTTAATATGCACACGCTCATCAATTCGATAAGCCATCTCAAAATCGGAAACTATAAACTCTGTCACAAAACAAATGCAAAGGGAGAGTCAAAGAGAAAATATCAATCCGTGGACCGTAGTGTTAAAATTACAACAAAAAAAGTAGCTCTTCTAGCATACAAACAACTCCTACTGAAAGCCAAGCATCATAAAAGAAGAGAGAGGAGAAGAGAAACACTTCCAATTGATCCTGGGATATCTGTAGCTCCACAGTGAGCAGATATTTGGAGAAACAAAGCCCAAATCTCAGCTGCTAATCCCTGGGGATTCAGAGCACATTCCAGGGACTGCTTTGATCTCCTGAGTGCATCCGGACAGCCCATCCCAGACACACGGCATCCTCATACACACACGTCTCATGCCGTCCCCCTGCACACCCCCTGCACACATGTACCTCACATGCTCAATCACTATTTTTACACATTCACAAATAAAAAGAATCAGATCAAAACAACACACAGACATGGAACCCAACAATAAACCGAGACAAAATCAACAATGGAACAATATTGTGAAGATACTCAACCTAAAATGAATGGAGGAGAACTGTGTGAGATGTAGCACAGGAGTATCACAACTAGAGGTCGACCGATTAATCGTAATGGCCGATTAATTAGGGCCGTTTTCAAGTTTTCATAACAATCGGAAATCTGTATTTTTGGGCGCCGATTTGCCGATTTAAAAAAAAATATATATATTTTTTATACCTTTATTTAACTAGGCAAGTCAGTTAAGAACACATTCTTATTTTCAATGACGGCCTAGGAACCCGGTGGGTTAACTGCCTTGTTCAGGGGCAGAATGACAGATTTTCACCTTGTCAGCTCGGAGCCAATAATCTTACAACCTTACAGTTAACTAGTCCATTTCACCCTGTGTGACACACGATCCAGGAAGTGACATTAATGCCACCTGTGTCTCCTCTCCCTCCCAGTCTCCCAGATACGTAAAGGACAACCCAAGACTTCCTCTCCTCTCTTCTATTCTCATTGTAATAACAGAGCCAGGTGCATGTCCCCCTACACCCCAGCCCTCTCCCCAAAGGCAAATGCTTTCATTTCTTAAACAACAACTCCAAACTTCTCCCAGCCTCTTCAAAGACCAACAACAGGCCTGTCCTCCCAGGGGGGTGTGGAGGGGTACGGCCTGGTGGGAGAGGGGCATATGACACACTGTCACGCACAGCACATAGGGGGACAGCTGGTGGGAACAGCACAGGCATGGGGAGAGGACAGAAAGCGAGAGAGGACAGAAAGCGAGAGAGGACAGAAAGCAAGAGAGAGAAAGGAAGAGAGGAGTAAGCATTTGAAAGGTGCATTCAGCACTGAGACAAGGACCCTGTGCTTTTGTGAAGACAATAAAAAAACAATACAGGAGAAGAAGTAAGAAAATAAGCTAGGCCACAGAACTGCCATGTCTTTTATCAGTCTCAGAGGCTGAGGGTAGCACATTTAAAAGCTTTACTTCAAAAATCAGAGCGCTGGCACCCAGTGAGAAACACAGGGATGTGGGCAGAAATTATACTCTGTGATTCATTTCGGAATGCTATTAGTTGTCAGATGTACCTTAAGATATTTTGTCCCAGTTTTGTATGGGTTTAGAACCTAAACCTTAGATGGAAGGTTTTGAAAAATATGCTTTGGAATTGTCAGCCCAGAGCAGGGGTTTGGCGACTCCAGCAGTAGCATCACTGGGGGCCTCCTTTTACTACACAGAGGGTTAGGCCTCACGGAGGGGGCCTCTATATATTCACCTCACTGTCCCACTTCAAATGCAGTCTAATTTCATCAGCAACAACCAGGCAAGGCCACAGGGTAAACACAAGAAACAGATGGAGCCTGAGAGGGAAAATGTGAGAGGTGGAGAGGAGAGAGCTGAGATGGAGGGAGGGGGCTTAAGGGAGGATGAAAGTTACTGGCAAGGGTGTGGGGGAAAATGCGTTAACAAATCATCAAATTAAATATTTTAAATTTGCTTTCAGCACATTGCGAATTCCCCAGACAGACCACTGGTTTAGGGTACAACTCACAACACTGCCTGAAGAGGACCGGAGAAGACAGGGGAGGGCAGGAGACCTTCAACACCTGGGCTTAGAGACTTCTTAAGACCCAACAAACCAGACAGGCATTGGAACTGCCAAATCATATACTGTTGACTTCTCTACTTCTTCTTAATAATCTAGATTACAAAAATGTATACGAGATATAAAAACAGCATAGTAAAAAACAAACTGTGCTTAGAGTCAGAATTAAAGCTGGAATCCTTAGTGGTGAAACTGACACCTCTGTTTGGGATAACACAACAACAAATAAGTTACTGCAAAGAACAAACAGTTTTTCCCCCTCAGACATTATTGCACACGCGATAGAACTGCAGATTAAGTACTGACATTTTTTCCCCCAAACTGCTCATTTCATTTGGATGCTGCTCACCTCCGTTTGTCAACAAAACAAAAACAATAACAAAGGGGCTGGGGCAAACAGTGGCGCTGTTTCCCCTAATGTGGATTCTATCTTTAAAGGGCCATAGTCTGGAGAGAAAATGTACCCTGTTGTGGACCTCACATGACAATACCAGCTGTCCTTACTGCTCAGTTCCACATAAAATAACTGTTAACTTACTCACATTTTGATTTTGAATACATAAGAACAAGTGAGTTTAAAATCCTCGATATGCACTACATCTACATGCAAGAAAACCTTTCTTGACTCTGGAGACTCTCCTCTCCCTACCACATAACACAACTCAATGCATATATACCTCAACCAATGATAACCTTGCTAATGTAAGCTCTACAAAAAAATGATCTCTCCTTTCAAGAATATGATAGTTTGGTTTGGGAGGTTTCAGATCAAAAGGATTCCAGTCTCAGACTCCCCGCTGCTGCCACCATCTGACCCACATTCTCCGGGACCCCAGTTCAGCCGGGAGGCAAAAAGAACACGGCCTATAAAGTATATGTATCCTATACAACATGGGCTGCTTTTAAAAGGCTAAGAGGGTTGTTTGCATTGCATTCTCACCTAGCTAAGGTTTTAGCCCCTTTTCATTTGACAATACTATGGGGTTAGGGTATTTACTACGACTTATGGAAAGCAGTAACTTCCACAAACTTCCTGTCAAGTTTTGTAATGCTAACGCTTCATGATAAGGTTAAGTTATAGATCATTTATAAGACATTTGCTAGTTAATATCTCACAATTTATAAAAATGGACTGTAATTTCAAGCCTTGTCATACTTAAGTGTTTTAAAATCTTTTAAAAAACTGTGAATAAATCTAAAATGCCAAATGGTCCCTAAAATAAGCCCTAAAATAAACACATGAAATGCCATGTCAAAGCAAACAAACAAAATATTAAAAACATTACAATGAAATATTCACGTTCTAAAGAGCACTTTGTTGAAGGGAAAAAACTAAGGGAAAAGCATCCAAATAAATATTGATGTCAGGAACACTTTTCGTCCTATTCTATTCATTTTCCCGTAGCGCTGTGAAAGCCATTAGGCACATAATAATAATAATAATTTGTAAAACAGAAAACCCTGCTAGCCCAAATTGTTAAAAACCATCCTACTTTTTCAGTGGGGTGCCTTTTCCATCCAGGCCAAATATCACTTCATACCATCTGGCGAATGAAAAAAATGCCCCACAAAACAATCCCACCCTTTCACATGTATCCCACAATGCCCTCTGGTGAGTCTGCTGAACTGAAGAGGGCCCATGGATACCCTAACTGTGCCCAGCGAGCTGCTACACTACACGGAACAGAACACCGAACCCCTTCCTACCCCGATGATGATGTCATAAGGAGGGTCCGATTACAATATGAAGATGTTTATTAGAGGCCTGACAGCATGTCAGGCTTAGTGGCTTTGACACCATGTGCATGCAACAAGCAGACCTGAGGCTGACCCCATCACGGCACTCAGTGCTACACTTGATCACTCGCACTTCAATACAAACTGGGCATAAGTCATAAAAATCTCAGCCCGCTGCTTTTCTCGTAGCCCTCCCTGGGCTAATAGAGCCTCACACCTTCACAGCCCGCCGACCAATGTGATGCTATTAAAAACACCTCACGGCAGGGATAGAGAAAACAACTGTGTACTTTAGACACAGGTTGGACTTTGATCAAGATATTTTGCCAGCGTGCATGAGGCTGATTGTCACTCCCTGAAGGAGTCCTTGACTTGGCTCCTCCCCAGCATATCCCTGTGTCTTCCTCATACCAGAGACATTTAAATGAAATGAACCAGACTGGTCTGGTATGCGCTGCTATCGGTCACTTCCTTATGATAATGACATGATAAATCAGAAGAAGCAAAGCAAAACGAGGCATATGCAATCACATAAAAGATTCAGTTTAGATACATTCCTTTGTGTGCATTGCCAAAGTTTTAAAGTGCTGGTGTGATAAATGCTTGGGATAATCCAACCAGAGAAACAACAGCAAACGCCTCTTGTTCAGTTAACACAAGACTTTTCATGCACACAAGCATGAGCAGCTCACTAGAAATTCAATGTCCATGAAATAGTGTGACAGTGAATGCGTGATTCTCATTGAACGCAACTGCAGCATGAAATGTAGCATGTAAACAATGGTGGTATGTATGTGGTCACAACATGATGGCCACTTTGCTGGACAGAGTGTATTAGCTTCCCTCTGTTCCAGTGGGCTGAGTGAGCTCAGTAGCTGAGAAGTGGAAAAGTCCTGGTGAATTTTTTGATGAGCTCCCAATCCTCAAAAATGCTGCCTTTGTGAAGTGAGCATCCCTAACCAAAGAGGCTTACACCCGGCTCCTCTGAAGCTTTTCCAAGAAAGGATTTCTCCTCTCGACAACAACACAGGTTATGTCCCAAATGGCACACTATTCCCTATATAGTGCACTACATTTGATTAGAGCCATAGTCCCTATATAGTGCACTACTTTTGATTAGAGCCCTAGTCCCTATATAGTGCACTACTTTTGACCAGTGGGCTCTGGTTAAAAGTAGTGTACTATATAGGAAATCGGGTGCCATTTGGGATACAACCACTGTGTGTTTACCGGGATGACAAATCTGAAACAGACATGACCTCCACCACCTCTATCCTAGCCTTACAATGCAGCCCTGTCACCGGTCTGTCAGACTGCAATGCTTTCAACTCAGCCGTGATCTATTGCCTAGAGTATAAACTTTAGCAGCATCTGTTCTTGGTGGTGTGACACATTTGTTCCCATGCACCAAAAGTGTCTGATGATTAGACAGTTACCAACACAAGCAGTGTGTAGCAAGTCAGGGCTCCTTTTGTAAAAAGTTGTATTAACATATGCTGTTTTGTACTGTATGTTGAAACAAACATGGCTGAAAGCCTGAAAAGTGTTGTGGGAAATAAATGTGTTAATAGAGAGGTTTCAACAAGCCTGCAAAGTTTTCCCACTTAAATATTTGGTCTATCATGTATATGGGGCCAAGTGTGTACTGTCAACAGGCATGTCATTGTGATAACATGTCACACTTTTCACAAAACATCCTTAACTGTTTACAATGGGAATGAAATGAACACACTGATAAGAACGTCACAGGTAAAGAAGAGGAAGAAGTTCGTGCACACTGAATTTTAAATAGCAGCTTTTATCTTGCCACACCTGCATGAGACTTCTAATGTGCCACTGCATTCAATCATTTCCATGTGTCTGGATGAGAGAGTCAATCATTTCTATCTATGTTGTCTAGCCAACAAAGCAAATAATGATTATCTAAACAAACAAAAAAAGACATGTCCATATGCTGACTATCTATATGATGTCAGCTTTATATTATTATTTTCAATTGTTTTAACTGAGATTATTAGTCTGGCCTATAACTTTCCCTCAACAACCATATAACTAAACACACTGCTACTTTCTTTTTACAACATTTCTGGTTTTCTTTTCAACTTCTGCATAATGCACAGAATACATAATATAATATAAATAAGCTAAATTGCTGTCATTGAATGTCATTGAATAGGTCAGAAGCTGACTTTTTGCTTTACGAGTGTTTGAAGAAAAATTAAGCAGGCAACATCTGAAGATTTGAAGGCTATTCTCATTCCATTGGTGTACTGCAATAAAGTGACTGAGAATCTACTTTTGTACTTTTGTATTTATTTTTAATGTACTTAATTCACAACAACAGATACATTCAGTCAAACTTTAGACAACAATTTATCCCAGTAAAAATAAATTGAAGCCTTGGCTAAACCTCGAATGGGAAGCTAAGAAAGTTAGGACCGTACAGGCTTCATTGTATCAACATCAAACAGATTAATAATCTTGTTTTTGAAATCATAATAATTTATTGAAACATGTATTTAACTTACCCGAGTAGACAAGCCGCATTTATTCGTGTGGTGACAGTCCTGTTGCTCAAGCCGTGAGCAATAGTATTTCTGTTTCACGAGCCAATCGTCAATTCCTTTCCTCGCCAAACAGGCATTAACTACAAAACTGTCGCCTGAAATCAACATAAAAGGTGCGTTATTACAATGTAAACAACATGTTACGGTTAGGTCACAGTGTAACATATTTCTTCAGCATTGTGTTTTTTTTCTAACTTTTCTTGAACGATAGCAGACTTGTTGTCAACGAGTTGGTCATTATTGGTGCATGGATAAATGGGATGATAGACTGGACATACTTTTAACAATGTATATTTTCAACAAATATAATAAAATATAGACAACAAATGTATAGCCTGTCCTAAGTCTAGGCCTGTGGGCTACTCACCCTCCGGACTTTCCCTCGGTTTACAAATCGCAGCTTTTCGGGACAATTGTCGAGAGAAACAGAGAACATAAAGATAGGCATTACTCGAATGTATTACCGCAAGTGAGCATTCAAATCAACGATTAGGGGTGACATGTTTCGGTAAAACATCATATCTTACCATGTTTCGAGTGAAGTTTACCCATTTCTCTGCATTGAGTTGGGATTGAAAACCATCAAATGTATTTATAATCCAGAAATCAGCGATATCCAGACGATACAAGAAGCGTCCGTAAAGAAAGCAGCAGGCTGCACTCTGCACATCCTACGGCAACAGCGCCACACCAGCCTTTGATCCGAAGAAAGCTCCCCCTTCGTCTCCCTTCCAAGCGTAAAGGAGGCGGTTACCAAAACCCGCACTTCAACCGCTGAATGAACATGATTGACACCTCGCCCAAGATTAGTCGACTTGCAGGCAGGCCCTCTTCTGTTTTATTGGACGAAGGCGGCACATGAGAGCCAGCCGAGATTCTTTCGGAGTTTCCACATATAAAAAGAGCAGCAATGCAGCAGCCCCCGTCACCACTACCACCATTCCCAGCCAGCCAAGTAGGCGCAGTGGTCGAAGAGCAGCGCAATAGGGCTAAAATGATATTTTGCAGGACGATAAAAAAATAATGATTAAACACATGTCTTTGATTGATAGACACACAAACATAATATTTTATGAATCATACAAACTTTGGGTTAATTGCTTCCTATAATAACGTGTTTACCATTTTTTTCATAGTTCACATTTTGGGAGAGAGTCCTGAATAAACACAAACGAATATATATAGAATACAATTTATAATATTTATGGCACTTATAGAACACTTTATGATCCCAGTTTTAAAACTAAAATAAACACAAAACAAACTCATTTGAGGCATACATTTGATAAACCATAAATGCCCTTCAGACATTTTACAACATACCGTATGAGCCTGTTGACAGCACAGTTTAGAGACACATCACCTTTTTTGTTGTTTATAATACTAGCTACATCATTTCAAATCTCATGAAGTCCCATACAGCTAAGAAAAAAAGGCAATTATTGCTTTAACAAAAAAAGTGCACAATTTCACAGGATGGCTCCCACATGGCCCAAGTGTAATGGCCCCTAAATTATCCCGGGCCTCTATAACAGTCAAGGCTATGTTTAAGTTTACAGGCCTGGTCAGCCTCCTGCAGCAGTTTAGATCTACCAAGCCATGCAGCCACCTGCACCACCAACACACATGCCTGGACAGTGTGCGAGTTACAAGGGGGCTCAGACCCCCGAATGAGACATGAGCTCCCCTAAATGCAACAAAAGTCAAGCTTTGGGGCGTCTCTAATTTAACCGTTCTCCTATTTATTTAAAATGCTATTTTGTACTGATACAGTGGTAAATATGAAGTTAAAAGTTTATTCCAAATGAAACCAACACCCCACACCTCTTGTTATGGTTTAAACAAGTGACAGTTGTTTCAGGTTCTTTCAAATCACATTCATCTTTCTACTCCCCCTGTCACAGTTTCCATGCAGATGAGCTCGGGACAGACACAGCTGTATTTGAGTCCCGTATTTCAGCAGATGAGCTCGGGACAGACACAGCTGTATTTGAGTCCCGTATTTCAGCAGATGAGCTCGGGACAGACACAGCTGTATTTGAGTCCCGTATTTCAGCAGATGAGCTCGGGACAGACACAGCTGTATTTGAGTCCCGTATTTCAGCAGATGAGCTCGGGACAGACACAGCTGTATTTGAGTCCCCTATATCAGCCCCTTTTCAGGAGTCCAACTTTTTTTTTTACAAAAAAATCTCCATTCGTCAGCAAGACACATCAATTAATTTAGGCTAAAAGAGTGTATATCTGATGACAATAACCGAAAGGTCATCATGCTACGAAGGTCATCATGCTGTGAAGGTCATCATGCTACACGTTATGGTGTTTTGGAACATATGTCGCTTTCCATTCACCCAATGGCTGGTGCACAGTGCACTGTTTGAAAGCTGGAATTATTTTGGAGTGGACGAACGTGCACAGGTAGCCTACTTTTTGAAATAATTTGTTTGACAATCAGATAAAAACCTCACGACTGGTTTTTGTTCATGCCACATTAAAAGATAATACATGTTTACTGTTAAAATGCATGTCTTTACTATTAGGCCTATTACATTTTTAGTGCACGGCACAAATAGGAAGTCCCATGAAAAAAAGAGACCCCCGAATTTAACAGTATAATTTGCACTCTGTGCCTGGGTGTGCAGCTCCACAGCCTGCTCTCTGCTAGTCCTTCCCTGGGGCTCAAGCTCCAGGCCTGGCTTGCACTCTGCTGGTCCTCCCCTGATTTTTTGACATTTATTTAACCTTTATTTACAATGACAGCCTACCAGGGAACAGTGGGTTTACTGCCTTGTTCAGAGGAAGAATAACAGATTTTCTTTCAACTTGGGGATTTGATCCAGCCACCTGTCGGTTACTGGCCCAACGCTCTAACCACCAGGCTACCTCCCGCCCCAAAGGCTCCAGGCCATGCTCCATTAGCAGTGTCTGCCTCTGACAGGCCCTGGGCCCTGCAGCAGCGGATAAAATCACTGGCACCGGGGCCTCCACTGAAATCATAACTGCTGGCAGTAGCCGCAAAACCACTCAGGTCGACTGCCTGCCTGCCTGCCTCTCAGACATGGTTCAGCAAGACCAAAGAGTGTAGTTTCTGAATCAGCCAGACCGGAGTCTGTAGATCTGGCTGGATAAGAGTTGGTAGAGTGAGTTATGACACTGTGGAGTACATGTTAGAGGAAGGGGGCCTTCTCTCTCTCCTTCACTGGAAACTTCTGGTCTCTCTCTCGCTCTCTCTCTCTTTGTCTCTCACCCTCCCCCTCTATCTGTATTCTGATGCAGTGAAGCCTGAAAACACTCGTGGGAGCAGGTCCATGTGGGAGGTCTGGTCTCAGAGTGTGTGGTGTGGTGGCGGTATGGTACTCTGAGCACTATACCAGCTACCTGCACAGGAAGTCTGCTAAAGTAGTGCACTAAGAGAAACATTACTGTGGTTTCATTTAAGTTCAAGCAAGTGGGATGTTTTTTGAAGGGGAGGTCATGCTCAATAATCTAATCTCCTCCCACTTTTCTGGGGGATTTTCGCTTCTTGGAGGATTCAAATGTACATACAGTGGAAGCAGCAAGCTTGTCCCTGACACCAGCCACCACAGACCCCATCTAAGTGCATTTCCACTAAACAGCGGTTTTCCGCATCCTGAGTCTATCATCACGTTGTACCAGAGGAATTAGGCCTCTCTCTTTGAACTCCTCTGCCAAAGACACGCAGATGAGCTTGTTATTATAGCCGCTCGGCTCGCTTGCGTTCGCTGGGAACCAAGGCCTGTCCCTCTGACACACTTCCTGTTCTTTGAAGAGGCCAACGGAGAGATGGCTTGGCGTCCCGATTTCCGAGCCTGGCGCTTTGATGCCTGGGAGAGGAGGTGGACGGCGATTCAAGCCAGAATTCCATCGCAAGGATGGATCTGAATCAAACTCCAACCACCCACACCCATTGATTCTGCTGTTGTGCACTGGGCTACTTTCAGCTCCATTACCCATCATCCCGCTATGGAATGGACCAAAAATATATTTCAAAGGGGTCATCTTCTTATTCATGTGTCTCTAATAACATACTTGATACATCATGTACAGAGCAGTGCAGTATTATCTGTCTGGCTTGGACTTCAGAGAGTAAACAAGATAACAACAGTCACATAGAGGTCAAAGGAAGGTGCTCTTTGAGGTATAAGTACACAGCGGAAGAAGAGTGTAGACTGAGGTCTTATTAAGATGGACGCCTGCCTGGCTGTCAACCTATTCACCGACCACCTTGGTGGCCAAGCCCAGTTGATTCCACCCTGTCCTCTCCCTGGCAACAGGAATAATAGGGGACATTCAGCTCCCTGGATTCGGGGGGATCTAATGCTTTGTCTGTGTTTATGTCCTTGTAACAATGTTAGGGAGGCTGCCTGGGGTTCACACTGGATGCCGCTTCAGTGAGGAGGGGGTGTGGAAGGAGCATATAGAGAAAGGGCCGAGCTTCTAGCTGAGCAGCTGCTGGGCGCTTAGAGGACAAACATGTGACTGTTGCCTTTTTGTAGTGGGACAAAAGGAGGGGGATGTTGTAAAGGGCAGAAGACAATCGTGATTGAAGTACAGTGTTGATTCCTGGAGCGGTGGTGACTCAGCTGATTGTGGTGAGCTCAGCGTGTGATGTGTCAGGCGAGGGGTCTTCGGGAAGGGAGCTCTGGCCTGTCGTGTGTATGCCATTCCATATGGAGAATAGAGAACGCCGCCTATAGTCATCCAGTGCTGAATTAATCTACAAAAAATGTATGGACTCAGTGTATTGTAACCAGAGCCCCAGTGTCTGGTCTGGAGCGTGAAGTCACGAGCTCTGCTGGTAGCAACCTAGCAGTGACAAAAGCCCCTGTCTGCACCTAGAAAGCATACGGTATGTAAATTACGATTGCCAGAATGGCAACAAAAAAAAATTTAGACGACCGTATGGGGCTTTAAAATGTGTTTATTATGATCAAGTTCGGTCCTCACTGTGAATTATTAAGTTTGCTACAAATCAAGATCAAGACCTGGTGTGGTGTGCTACAGTATCCAGATGAGAGCGCGGAGTTAACGAGCCTGTCAAGTGGAGATGGAGGGGCTGATCAATGGCTATAGGGCTGACAGAGGATGGACATGGAGGATTGACTCACACTATGTTTGAAATATGAATGTAATACGCAATTATAATTTAGTACATTTTGAATTCCAAACTACATCATATGTCTAAGGTTATTTTTTACGATGACAAAATAATGCAGTTGCACAAATGATAGTCTACAATCATATAAAAATACAGAATTGAGATAAAATAAATGTATAATTTATATATAGTCTCATGGGGTAATCCAATATTGCCTAACCGAGTTGTGATGCGATGGTAGCCCATTACCTTTTTATTTTCAGGTGGAAGGATCATGGTCATATGATAGACTAGAAAGGATACTCACACGCACTTAACTTTACTGCATTTTTAGTTCGATTTTACAAAGAGAGTCACCATGCCGACATGTTCTGTATTTAATTGTACTAATCGCCACTCGAAAGAGTCTAATCTTCATTTTTTCCGGTAAATCAGTCGTCATTTTGGTTATCATAGTTAATATTTGCTGTCCATTTTATTCTCCAATGTTGACCTGGCTAGGTTCTAGGTAATGCTGAGCTTTCAAATTAACATTCTGCTGCAAAGGTTTAACAGTAGGCTAGCATCAGGTTAATGCATGATTGTGCAGGTTATGGGCATACCTGATCGATTTAGCTCATTTAATTTGGTCGTCTTCGTTTCATGACAAGCAGTAATAAGATGATGGCTTTAATGTCCGTGGTTGACACTCTCAGGCAGGATTTAAACGACTACATCAACCATGATCCTTTGCTAGTTACAGCCACTTTCACCATGATCCTTATCGATTTTTGGGGTGCCATTCAGCAATATGGCGCACTTCAAATTAAAATACTTCTGCTTCATGCGCCATCCAGTAGCAGTAAAATCCCTGGGGAAGCCAAGCCAGGAAAAAAAGTCATATTACAACATATGTACTGTGATAATTGTGTTGTTTGCTCTATAACCTGTTAGTTCATATGCCTTGCGACCGTGATATATAGGCCTAAGGCTGAGACATTAATAAGACATAGTGGCAGAATAACATCAACCACACCTTTGTTTTATCACAAAACCAGAGAGCAACCTCTGTCCTGTGAAGTCCACAAAGCACATCGCATGTAACTAACAGTTACATGACCTACAGCATGGTCATGCAAGTTAATGTTTCTGACATTTTCGGACTAATAAACAACTATTGATTTAGAGCCATTGAGAGTTACTGCAAACAGGAGCTGCCTCCACTATTCCAGCACCATTTCAACATTTCAGCATCATAAAATAACCTATGCTTAGTCTAATACAGTGACAACTAAAAGATACCAAAAACAATTTAGTCCAATCAACTTAAGCTAAATATGATGTGGCTGTCCATGGTTCTGATTTGCGTGTATGTTTGCATTCCTGACTACTTGTAGAGAATCCTTCATGTTGATGAAATGGACTCTGTAAACAGTACACACTTTTATTTTTTGTTGTCCTAGGCTACCTGGCTAAAATACTTGCTCGCTAGCCTAACTTCATTTCATAGCTATGAGCAACATTAGCAGGTTAACATCAGCCTTCTACATCTAGCTGTCAGACCCTGATCTGTTATACCTGTCCTTGTGCTTGTCTCCACACACCTCCAGGTGTCGCCCATCTTCCCCACTTATCCCCTGGGTATTTATACCTGTGTTTTCTGTCTGTCTGTGCCAGTTCGTCTTGTTTGTCAAGTCAACCAGCGGTTTTCTCTCAGCTCCTGATTTTCCCCGGTCTCTCTTTTTCTCGTCCTCCTGGTTTTGACCCTTGCCTGTCCTGACTTTGAGTCCGCCTGCCTGACCACTCTGCCTGCCCCTGACCTTGAGCCTGCCTGCCTGCCGCCCTGTACCGTTTTGGACTCTGCCCTGGCTATGAATGCTCAAACCATCTGCATCCTGTGTCTGCATTTGGGTCTCGCCTTGTGTTGTGATACTAGCTACATATTGAACTTCCACCTCTCAGTCCAGGGGCACAATGTATTTTATGGTTGGATCAGAATCACTGTTATAATCATTGGCCAGTACGGAGAATTAAGTAAAACCACAAGTCCAAACCCCTATATCCATCCATGGCTAATTAAGGAAAGGGCCCATTGTAGGACAACAACACAACAATATGCAACAATTCAAGTTGTTTCTGTTGAGGATTTAGTTCTCTGTGATAGGAGTGAAGCCAATTGCAAACTGGCTTCCCTTGACACTTTTTCTTTGGTGCACCACGACCATTCATAGTTGAGCTTGCTGTCACGTTCTGACCATAGTTCTTGTGTGTTTTCCTTGTTTTAGTGTTGGTCAGGACGTGAGCTGGGTGGGCATTCTATGTTGTGTGTCTAGTTTGTCTATTTCTATGTTTGGCCTGATATGGTTCTCAATCAGAGGCAGGTGTTAGTCATTGTCTCTGATTGGGAACCATATTTAGGTAGCCTGTTTTGTGTTGGGTTTTGTGGGTGGGTTTTGTGTCAGTGTTTGTGCCACACGGGACTGTTTCGGATTTTCACGGTTCTTGTTTTGTAATTGTGTTCATGTTGAGTTTTCCTATTAAAACCATGGACACTTACCACGCTGCGTTTTGGTCCGATCCTTGTTTCACCTCTTCAGAGGAAGAGGAGGAAATCTGCCGTGACACTTGCTCAGTTTAGCTCAATGCTGATTGGCTATTATTTCATACTTTTTTATTATTGGTGGCCAAATGCTTACTGACTTACCTTCCATTCAATGCTACAGCTTCAGATAGATTGCCTACAGAGACAAAGGGCCACTGTTTCGCTCTCTCGGATGCTTTCTCTGGTGAGATACAAGGTAAATGATGTAAACACAAAGAGATGAAATATACATTATTGTATATGTTTATTTAAATTTTTCTTGGTAATTTTTTTGAGGGAGCCTGGCTTCCTTTGGCATCTATGAATACACGCCACTGGCGCCATCGGGCATTTTCCATAGGGATACGTGGATGACATCAGCACTACTATCTGGTGGTTTTAATGTCTGAGTGTAACACTGCTATGTAGCATTTAGGCCTATCATTATTATGGAAAATAGCAGTAGACATGTACCAAATCAAGACAATGATATTTTGCATAATTCTAGGTGTGAGAAGTTTTTCCAAAACAATTCACCCACCGAAGAAATCCCATTGTGTGTGGAAATACCCCATTGTCACACAAAGCTACACTGACATTTTCACATGTATTAGAAGATCACTACAGACCATATCTCCTCCTGCATATTACCACTTCCATTATCTCATATCATCTGCTTTATGTTTCTGGCTAGGCCAGATATCAACACTTATAACAAGATACCACATTGTGTTAGATTAAAGTGACTGTGGATCATATAATGCATCTTCAAGTATTATATACAAATTCCCACTATGGCTGACCAAACATAGTAATACACATACCTAATTAAATGTCACTTTCTGACCTTAGTTCCTTTGTTTTGTGTTGGGTGGGTTGTCTATGTTAGTTTTTCTATGATTTTCTATTTCTGTGTTTGGCCTGGTATGGTTCTCAATCAGAGGCAGCTGTCAATCGTTGTCCCTGATTGAGAACCATATTTAGGTAGTCTGTTTTCGATTGTGTTTTCGATTGTGTTTTGTGGGTGGTTGTTTTCAGTCTTTGTGTGTCTACACCAGACAGAACTGTTCCAGTTGTTTCGTTGTTGTTTTGTTATTCAGTGTTCAGTTTACTTTATTAAAAAGATGAACATGTACCACGCTGCGCATTGGTCCTCACCTTATTCCACCGACGATGGCTGTTACATTAAATTTATAATCCATATGTTTAAGTTGATCTAAACTGATAAAGCTATCATCTTTTCAAGTAATTTGTGTTTTTAGACATGTACTGGAAATATGTTTGATTGAACTCTTCAAGGAGAGTATTGGGGTGTGTGAAGTGACCAGCTGCAGACCATATTTCCAACTCTGACACTTTTATGCTTAAATGCAGTTTTCGCAATATCAATAAAAACTTAATGAAAGTAGAAGGCAAAATTAAAACTGAAGGTGCTGCTAAACTGCAATATATGCATACCTTACAAATAAAGAATCGTCCGGCTTATTTCTTTTAAGAGACTTATCTTAATTAGCTGCTGATCTAGTACTTTATGTTATTGGCTTGTAGTGTAAAAGAGGGGAAACTTTGGTGTCCCACTTAAATATTCCGTTTTATCTAATGAAGGCGGCATGTAAAAACACTCTTAATATGGCCTTAAGCCACACTAAGCTTTTTTCTGCTAAATGTGTCTACAGTATAGAAGACAGTAATGGAGTAAATTATGTGTAGTGTGTAATAACGAAGTTAACGTACACTGTCTGCCACAGACTTTCAGTCACAGTTCCAGATGGTTGTATTAATTTTACCTCTCTGACACAAAACCTTGTCCCAAATTTAGCTCTACTATAATCAATACCTCTTCTTTTTCACAATTTTCTGCACCCGGCACTGAGTCTGGTTCCTTTTTGAAGCGGTGGGGGTGTAGCCCCATCCAGAACGAGGACACAATTAGTGTATTCAGCCGAAAACAGTGGGGATCCCCCTTTGATGTGGGGATCAAATGAAGGAGCTGTGTGTTTTTGTCCAAAATGACAGGCTTGCCAGGTTTACTAATGGGTAGCTAATAGAAAGAGGTTTATGATGCTCATTAATTACATGGCCTGTCATGTGCGGGAAGGGGAGAAAAGCAGATAGGAAGAGAAAGGGAGTGGCGCGCAAGGGAGGAAGGGGAAGGGGATGAAGGCAGAGAGAGAGTGGGGAGGAGGTGAGGAAAGAGGCTGGGTGTACTAGTCTGTGAAAGAGAAAATTGGGATTGGAGATGAGTGTAAAAAGAGTGAGGGGAAAATTGGGGACAGAGGGAGAGAAACAGACAGAACAGGCAGGACAGAGGAGTGTAATGGTCTTGGGGTGAAAGAGTGCTGGGGCAAAACCTGAGAGAGTGAGAGAGAATCAGAAAGTAAGAGAGAGAGGAACAGAGAGAGAGTAGAAGAAGAAAGCTGAATGGAGGAATAAAGGGAGAGAAGCAAAAAGGGAGGGGATAAAATAATCCTTTCCTGAGATAAGAGAAGCCACCAAGACAGGAGCTTCAAAGAGCAGAGAGCCACTCTCGTGGGAGCGCGCCGTAAACCTTTCCACATCTTCAGAGGGATATTCAGTCCCTGATCCAAACACGCCCTGGTTCTCAGCACCCACGACTCTGCAGGCGTCCGAGGCTCGGCACCTCCTGGGGTGGCTCGTACACTTCCAAAGCAACACTTCCCTTTGAACTGCTTGGCCCCACGTTGAGCAGCGATGGTGATCTGCACACAAGGTACAAATGTGAATGGTTAATGAGAAGCACAAAAAACATCAGAGCAGCGCTCTGCCACACCTACTAGTCAGGGGGAGAAAAATACAGAAATATCTCTCATATCACCTCGGACCAGCACCAGTTCATCTCACACAAACCCTGTCTCTATAGACATTGATTTGTCATCTCAAACTGTGGCATTAACAATACCCTTTGTCCTACTAACGGAAACCTATTCTATCCTACATGACTGTGAGGTGTGAGTTGTGATGTAGTCACTAGTGAGTCTCACAGTTGATTCCACCATGGGTAAATGAGCAGTGTTGCCAGATTCTATTGACAATTTACTGCACAATCCGAGCCAAAATCCCACCCATTTAATCCACAAAAAGTAGCCAAATTTTACAGTGCATTATACAGCCTGATCACTAGAAATAGACTTCGATTTCAGACGTTTGAAATAGTCCTGAGAACGTCGATATATGCCTTCCTCAGCAAAAAAAAAAGAAGATTGCTCAGCATTGGGAACGAACTCGTGATGCTTGGAGATGAAGCACAATGCTATGACCACAGCGCCACCTTGGAGATGAAGCGCAATACTATGACCACCGCGCCACTTTGGAGATGAAGCGCACTGCTATGACCACAGCGCCACCTTGGAGACGAAGCGCACTGCTATGACCACTGCACCACCGCAGTTCAGAATGCTCTAGCAAGTCGTGAGAATACTTGATGGTAAAAGCGTGTAATTTATTATTATTTTATTTTAAGCCTTCACCAAACCATAGCCCTAACCTAAACCACTCAGAATTAATACCTAAACTGTTAACCTTTGAGTTGTTTTTGTTTTAACCCTGTAACCATGTGGAATTAACAATGTAACCATGTGGAATTAACCCTGTAACCATGTGGAATTAACCCTGTAACCATGTGGAATTAACAATGTAACCATGTGGAATTAACAATGTAACCACGCAGAATGAATACCTAAACTATTAACCTTTGAGTTGTTTTTGTTTTAACCCTGTAACCATGTGGAATTAACAATGTAACCATGTGGAATTAACCCTGTAACCATGTGGAATTAACCCTGTAACCATGTGGAATTAACAATGTAACCACGCAGAATGAATACCTAAACTATTAACCTTTGAGTTGTTTTTGTTTTAACCCTGTAACCATGTGGAATTAATCCTGTAACCATGTGGAATTAACCCTGTAACCATGTGGAATTAACCCTGTAACCATGTGGAATTAACAATGTATCAAATAATGTAATATCTCTTATATTTGGCAAAATCGGGTTGATGATTATACAGATAGCTTATCAGCTCATGAAAAATGGGGAGATGAAGAGTGGAAATAGTTTAAATATCAAGGTATCTTAATGGGGACCAACTCCATTTTAAAAATATCCATATCTACTCATACCGTTTGTTGATCACACAAACGCTCTCATATGGACGGCAAGTACGAGATGTTATACTAGGGGTATTTTGACATGCATAGTTGACATGTTTTGATAATACAACCTATGGATTACAGAATAGTTAGGAATTTTCATGCGAGTCAGAAGTTAGGATTTGGGTTCAGTGGGATTGGGACTGGAAAGGAAAATAGCCTCGGAGGCTCTAGGACAGGAGAATATATAATTTTCCCTTATGCCTCTTTGGATTGTCAACAGACTTCATGTCTGTGACAGATATGCCTATGTAATAAATTGTGCATAGGCCTATCACATTTGTGACTGTCTGAAAAGTCTCAATGACAGCTCAAAGAGGCACACATTATTTTATAGGCTGTACTGTAGGGGTTTCCTGTAGGGTTTATTAACTACATTCAGGTCGTGTGTGCAGTCAATTATGTCAATTATGCTTTGTGCTTTGAATTTTTGTTGTCTCTGTGTGAAGTAAATATGCTAGGCTAAAAGGTTCTATGCTACAATCTGTTTGGACAATGTGCTATTTTTTTTGCTAGTCTGATGCTGCACATAAATGTAATTTCCCTGGTCTTGTCATTTTATTTTTTGGAGAAATGTGAAGTGTTCCTGGGACAGTCATGGGATCACGGTTACCCATGTTAATCCCTAATCCATAATACATTGACATTTGAAGGGAAACTATGAGATCTTGTTGGCATTTTGAGCCTGTCAGTAGCAGTGACTGGGCCTAGGCCATGCAGTGATCTGTGAGTGACCAGGCTTCTCTCTCCACCCTGCAGGGCTGGACACCAGCAGGGCTACAGTGGCTTGCATAAGTATTCACCCCCCCTTGACATTTTTAATATTTTGTTGCCTTACAACCTGGAATTAAAATTGATTTTGGGGGTGTTTGTATCATTTGATTTACACAACATGCCTACCACTTTGAAGATGCAACATATTTTTTATTGTGAAACAAACAAGAAATAAGACAAAAAAAATGAAAACTTGAGCGTGCATAACTATTCACCCCCCCCCCCCCCCCCCCAAGTCAATACTTTGTAGATCCATCCTTTGCAGCAATTACAGCTGCAAGTCTCTTGGGCTATCTAGCCACTGGGATTTTTGCTTATTCTTCAAGGATAAACTGCTCCAGCTCCATCAAGTTTGATGGGTTCCGCTGGTGAACAGCAATCTTTAAGTCATACCAGAGATTCTCAATTGGATTGAGGTCTGGGCTTTTACATTTAAATGTTTCCCCTTAAACCACTCGAGTGTTGCTTTAGCAGTATGCTTAGGGTCGTTGTCCTGCAGGAAGGTCCCAGCCTCCGTCCCAGTCTCAAATCTCTGGAAGACTGAAACAGGTTTCCCTCAAGAATTTCCCTGTATTTAGCGCCATCCATCATTCCTTCCATTCTGACCAGTTTCCCAGTCCATGAAGATAGTGTTCTTGGGGTGATGAGAGGTGTTGTGTTTGCGCCAGACAAAGCGTTTTCCTTGATGGCCAAAAAGCTCAATTGTAGTCTCATCTGACCAGAGTACCTTCTTCCATATGTTTGTGGAGTCTCCCACATGCCTTTTGGTGAACACCGAACGTGTTTGCTTATTTTTTGTTCTTTAAGCAATGGCTTTTTTCTGGTCACTCTTCCGTAAAGCCCAGCTCTGTGGAGTGTATGGCTTAAAGTGGTCCTTTGGACAGATACTCCAATCTCCACTATGGAACTTTGCAGCTCCTTCAGGATTATCTTTGGTCTCTTTGTTGCCTCTCTGATTAATGCCCTCCTTGCCTGGTCCGTGAGGTTTGGTGGTCAGCCCTCTCTTGGCAGGTTTGTTCTGGTGCCATATTCTTTCCATGTTTTAATAATGGATTTAATGGTACTCCTTGGGATTTTCAAAGTTATGGATATTTTTTTGTAACCCAACCCTGATTTGTATTTCTCCACAACTTTGTCTCGGACCTGTTTGGAGAGCTCCTTGGTCTTCATGGTGCCGCTTGCTTGGTGGTGCCCCTTGCTTAGTGGTGTTGCAGACTCTTGGTGGGGTTTTCAGAACAGGTTTATTTATACTGAGATCATGTGACAGATCATGTGATACTTATATTGTGCACAGGTGGGCTTTATTTAACTAATTATGTGACTTCTGAAGGTAATTGGTTGCACCAGATCTTATTTACAGGCTTCATAGCAAAGGTGGTGAATACATATGCACCCACCACTTTAACGGTTTTTTTTTTTGGGGGGGGGGGGGGGATTATTTGAAACAAGTTATTTTTCATATCACTTCACCAATTTGGACTATTTTGTGTATGTCCATTACATGAAATCCAAATAAAACTACATTTAAATTACAGGTTGTAATGCAACAAAATAGGAAAAGCACCATGGGGGATGAATAATTTTGCAAGACACTGTACTCACTCCACCATCCTCCAGACTGGTTGGTTTATTTAGCTAAGCTCTGAGTCGCCTACACATAGAGGCCTGGATGGCCATGGAATTCATTATCCCAGGCCCGGAAACGAGCCGCCTGTGTTTTCTATAGTTTCACCAGGCTTTGAAAGTGCACTCTCTCTTTCTCTCTCTCTCTCTCTCTTTCTCTCCTCAGGTTCAATCGCTAGAGGACCACGTTCGAATTGCGGCCATAGTGTTATATCATCTTCAAGGTATTCACCGTGAGCTACTTTGCGGCCGTGGCTGTAGCCCACACAGAAAAACAAAGGGCTGTAACGTTTGTCGTCGGAAGGAGACCAAGGTGCATCGTGGTAATTGTTCATGATTCTTTAACCTCTTGAAACTAGGGGGCACTATTTGTATTTTTGGAAAAATAACGTTCCCAAAGTAAACCGCCTATTTCTCAGGACCAGATGCATATGCATATAATTTACATCTTAGGATAGAAAACACTCTAGAGTTTCCAAAACTGTCAAAATATTGTCTGGGAGTATAACAGAACTGATATTGCAGGCGAAACCCTGAGGAAAATCCAATCAGGAAGTGCCTCTTATTTTGAAACTGTTGTCTTCCTATGCATCCCTATTGGCCATTGAAAGGGATATCAACCAGATTCCTTTTTCTACGTATTCCCCAAGGTGTCTACAGCATTTTGACATAGTTTCACGCCTTTATGTTGAAGAATGAGCGTAAACGACTACATTGCGTAAGTGGCCAGCTGATGGCTCTCAGAGTGATTCTTGCGTAGAAGACAGAGGTAGTCATGATTCTTTAATTACTCAGAACATCAAACAAAAACAACAAAAGAATAACGAACGTCACGTTCTGCAGGCTTCACAGAGCTAACAAGAAACAAGATCCCACAAACACCAAAAGGAGAATGACAACTTATATGTGATCCCCAATCAGAGACAACGATAAACAGCTGCCTCTGATTGGGAACCACACTCGGCAAAAAACAAAGCAATAGAAAACATAGAAATAAAGAAACTAGAATGCCCACCCTAGTCACACCCTGGCCTAACCAAAATAGAGAATAAAAGCCTCTCTATGGCCAGGGCGTGACAGTATCCTCCTCCCCCCCCCCCCCCAAGGTGGCAAAACCTGACTCTAAAGGGGAGGATCCGGGTGGGCATCTCTTCATTGAGGCGGCTCCGGTGCGGGACGTAGACCCGCCTCCGCCCGCAGATCCCTTCGCTTTGGTGGCGGCCCTGGTGCATGGACCTTCACTGGAGGTATCAAATCAAATGTATTTATATAGCCCTTCGTACATCTGCTGATATCTCAAAGTGATGTACAGAAACCCAGCCTAAAACCCCAAACAGCATGCAATGCAGGTGTTGAAGCACGTTGGCTAGGAAAAACTCCCTAGAAAGGCCAAAACCTAGGAAGAAACCTAGAGAGGAACCAGGCTATGAGGGGTGGCCAGTCCTCTTCTGGCTGTGCCGAGTGGAGATTATAACAGAACATGGCCAAGATGTTCAAATGACCAGCATGGCCAAATAATAGGTCTGGGACAGGTAGCATGTCTGGTGAACAGGTCAGAATTCCATAGCCGCAGGCAGAACAGTTGAAACTGGAGCAGCAGCACGGCCAGGTGGACTGGGGACAGCAAGGAGTCATCATGCCAGGTAGTCCTGAGGAATGGTCCAAGGGCTCAGGTACTCCAAGAGAGAAAAAGAAAGAGAGAATTATAGAGAGCACACTTAAATTCACACAGGACACCGGATAAGACAGGAGAAGTTGTTACGGTGCGTGAATGAGGACCCAAAAGCGAATTAACTTAAACAGAGCTTCTTTAATTACCAAACATAGGTAGGCTCAGACGGACCGGCAGATTCCGACAGGACAAGACAAGGTTACAGCAAACATGACGACAGTCTGGTTCAGGCATGAAACACAACAAACAAGAATCCGACAAGGACAGGAACAAAAACAGAGAGAGATATAGGGACCTAATCAGAGGGAAAAAGGGAACAGGTGGGAAACGGGGTGACGAGGTGGTTAGGAGGAGACAAGGCACAGCTGGTGGAAATTGGGGGAGAAAAGGTAACCTAACAACGACCAGCAGAGGGAGACAGGGTGAAGGGAAAGGACAGAGACAAGACACAACATGACAATACATGACAGTACCCCCCCACTCACCGAGCGCCTCCTGGCGCACTCGAGGAGGAAACCTGGCGGCAACGGAGGAAATCCTCGATCAGCGCACGGTCCAGCACGTCCCGAGAGGGAACCCAACTCCTCTCCTCAGGACCGTACCCCTCCCAATCTACGAGGTACTGGTGACCACGGCCCCGAGGACGCATGTCCAAAATTCTACGGACCCTGTAGATGGGTGCGCCCTCGACAAGGATGGGGGGGGGGGGGGGAAGACGAGCGGGGGCGCGAAGGACGGGCTTGATGCAGGAGACATGGAAGACCGGGTGGACGCGACGAAGGTATCGCGGAAGAAGAAGTCGAACTGCGACAGGATTAATGACCCGAGAAATACGGAACGGACCAATGAACCGCGGGGTCAACTTGCGAGAAGCCGTCTTAAGGGGAAGGTTCTGAGTGGAGAGCCAAACTCTCTGACCGCGACAATATCTAGGACTCTTAGTTCTACGCTTATTAGCAGCCCTCACAGTCTGCGTCCTATAACGGCAAAGTGCAGACCTGACCCTCTTCCAGGTGCGCTCGCAACGTTGGACAAAAGCCTGAGCGGAGGGGACGCTGGACTCGGCGAACTGAGATGAGAACAGCGGAGGCTGGTACCTGAGGCTACTCTGAAAAGGAGATAGCCCGGTCGCAGACGAAGGAAGCGAGTTGTGGGCGTATTCTGCCCAGGGGAGCTGTTCTGACCAAGACGCAGGGTTGCGAAAAGAAAGACTGCGTAAGATGCGACCAATAGTCTGATTGGCCCGTTCTGCTTGACCGTTAGACTGGGGGTGAAAGCCGGAAGAGAGACTGACGGAAGCCCCAATCAAACGGCAAAACTCCCTCCAAAATTGAGACGTGAATTGCGGACCTCTGTCCGAAACGACGTCTGACGGAAGGCCATGAATTCTGAAAACATTCTCGATGATGATTTGTGCCGTCTCTTTAGCAGAAGGAAGCTTAGCAAGGGGAATGAAATGAGCCGCCTTAGAGAACCTATCGACAACCGTAAGAATAACAGTCTTCCCCGCTGACGAAGGCAGTCCGGTGACAAAATCTAAGGCGATGTGAGACCACGGTCGAGAGGGAATAGGAAGCGGCCTGAGACGGCCGGCAGGAGGAGAGTTACCGGACTTAGTCTGCGCGCAGACCGAACAAGCAGCCACGAAACGACGCGTGTCATGCTCCCGGGTGGGCCACCAAAAACGCTGGCGAATGGAAGCAAGCGTACCCCGAACGCCAGGGTGGCCGGCTAACTTGGCAGAGTGAGCCCACTGAAGAACGGCCAGACGAGTAGGAACGGGAACGAAAAGAAGGTTCCTAGGACAAGCGCGCGGCGACGGAGTGTGAGTGAGCGCTTGTTTTACCTGCCTCTCAATTCCCCAGACAGTCAACCCGACAACACGCCCCTCAGGGAGAATCCCCTCGGGGTCAGTGGAGGCTACTGAAGAACTGAAGAGACGAGACAAAGCATCAGGCTTGGTGTTCTTAGAGCCCGGACGATAAGAAATCACGAACTCGAAACGAGCGAAAAACAGCGCCCAACGCGCCTGACGCGCATTAAGTCGTTTGGCAGAACGGATGTACTCAAGGTTCCTATGGTCAGTCCAAACGACAAAAGGAACGGTCGCCCCCTCCAACCACTGTCGCCATTCGCCTAGGGCTAACCGGATGGCGAGCAGTTCGCGGTTACCCACATCATAGTTACGTTCCGACGGCGACAGGCGATGAGAAAAATACGCGCATGGGTGGACCTTGTCGTCAGAGAGGGAGCGCTGAGAAAGAATGGCTCCCACGCCCACCTCTGACGCGTCAACCTCGACAACGAACTGTCTAGAGACGTCAGGTGTAACAAGGATAGGAGCGGATGTAAAACGATTCTTGAGGAGATCAAAAGCTCCCTGGGCGGAAACGGACCACTCAAAGCACGTCTTGACAGAAGTAAGGGCTGTGAGAGGAGCTGCCACCTGACCGAAATTACGGATGAAACGACGATAGAAGTTCGCGAAGCCGAGAAAGCGCTGCAGCTCGACGCGTGACTTAGGGACGGGGCAATCAATGACAGCTTGGACTTTAGCGGGATCCATCTTAATGCCTTCAGCGGAAATAACAGAACCGAGAAATGTGACGGAGGAGGCATGAAAAGTGCACTTCTCAGCCTTCACAAAAAGACAATTCTCTAAAAGGCGCTGGAGGACACGTCGAACGTGCTGAACATGAATCTGGAGTGACGGTGAAAAAATCAGGATATCGTCAAGGTAAACGAAAACAAAGATGTTCAGCATGTCTCTCAGGACATCATTGACTAATGCCTGAAAGACAGCTGGAGCGTTAGCGAGGCCGAAAGGAAGAACCCGGTATTCAAAGTGCCCTAACGGAGTGTTAAACGCCGTCTTCCACTCGTCCCCCTCCCTGATGCGCACGAGATGGTAAGCGTTACGAAGGTCCAACTTAGTGAAAAACCTGGCTCCCTGCAGGATCTCGAAGGCTGAAGACATAAGAGGAAGCGGATAACGATTCTTCACTGTTATGTCATTCAGCCCTCGATAATCTATGCAGGGACGCAGAGACCCGTCCTTCTTCTTGACAAAAAAAAACCCCGCTCCGGCGGGAGAGGAGGAGGGGACTATGGTACCGGCGTCAAGAGCTACAGACAAATAATCTTCGAGAGCCTTACGTTCGGGAGCCGACAGAGAGTATAGTCTACCCCGGGGGGGGGTGGTTCCCGGAAGGAGATCAATACTACAATCATACGACCGGTGTGGAGGAAGAGAGGTGGCCCTGGACCGACTGAACACCGTGCGCAGATCGTGATATTCCTCCGGCACCCCTGTCAAATCACCAGGCTCCTCCTGTGAAGAAGAGACAGAGGAAACAGGAGGGATAGCAGACATTAAACATTTCACATGACAAGAGACGTTCCAGGAGAGGATAGAATTACTAGACCAATTAATGGAAGGATTATGACAAACTAGCCAGGGATGGCCCAAAACAACAGGTGTAAAAGGTGAACGAAAAATTAAAAAAGAAATGGTTTCACTATGATTACCAGAAACAGTGAGGGTTAAAGGTAGCGTCTCACGCTGAATCCTGGGGAGAGGACTACCATCCAGGGCGAACAAGGCCGTGGGCTCCTTTAACTGTCTGAGAGGAATGTCATGTTCCCGAGCCCAGGTCTCGTCCATAAAACAGCCCTCCGCCCCAGAGTCTATTAAGGCACTGCAGGAAGCTGACGAACCGGTCCAGCGTAGATGGACCGACAAGGTAGTGCAGGATCTTGAAGGAGAGACAGGAGTAGTAGCGCTCACCAGTAGCCCTCCGCTTACTGACGAGCTCTGGCCTTTTACTGGACATGAAGTGACAAAATGACCAGCGGAACCGCAATAGAGACAGAGGCGGTTGGTGATTCTCCGTTCCCTCTCCTTAGTCGAGATGCGGATACCTCCCAGCTGCATGGGCTCAGCACCCGAGCCGGCAGAGGAAGATGGTAGTGATGCGGAGAGGGGGGCGACGGAGAGCGCGAGCTCCTTTCCACGAGCTCGGTGACGAAGATCAACCCGTCGCTCAATGCGAATAGCGAGTTCAATCAAGGAATCCACGCTGGAAGGAACCTCCCGGGAGAGAATCTCATCCTTTACCTCTGCGCGGAGACCCTCCAGAAGACGAGCGAGCAAGGCCGGCTCGTTCCAGCCACTGGAGACAGCAAGAGTGCGAAACTCAATAGAGTAGTCTGTTATGGATCGATTGCCTTGACATAGGGAAGACAGGGCCCTGGAAGCCTCCTCCCCAAAAACAGATCGATCAAAAACCCGTATCATCTCCTCCTTAAAGTCCTGATACTGGTTAGTACACTCAGCCCTTGCCTCCCAAATTGCCGTGCCCCACTCACGAGCCCGTCCAATAAGGAGAGATATGACGTAGGCGACACGAGCAGTGCTCCTGGAGTAAGTGTTGGGCTGGAGAGAAAACACAATATCACACTGGGTGAGGAACGAGCGGCATTCAGTGGGCTCCCCAGAGTAACACGGCGGGTTATTGATTCTGGGCTCCGGAGATTCGAAAGCCCTGGAAGTGGCCGGTGGATCGAGGCGGAGATGGTGAACCTGTTCTGTGAGGTTGGAGACTTGGGTGGCCAGGGTCTCAACGGCATGTCGAGCAGCAGACACTTCCTGCTCGTGTCTGCCTAGCATCGCTCCCTGGATCCCGACGGCTGAGTGGAGAGGATCCGAAGTCGCTGGGTCCATTCTTGGTCGGATTCTTCTGTTACGGTGCGTGAATGAGGACCCAAAAGCGAATTAACTTAAACAGAGCTTCTTTAATTACCAAACATAGGTAGGCTCAGACGGACCGGCAGATTCCGACAGGACAAGACAAGGTTACAGCAAACATGACGACAGTCTGGTTCAGGCATGAAACACAACAAACAAGAATCCGACAAGGACAGGAACAAAAACAGAGAGAGATATAGGGACCTAATCAGAGGGAAAAAGGGAACAGGTGGGAAACGGGGTGACGAGGTGGTTAGGAGGAGACAAGGCACAGCTGGTGGAAATTGGGGGAGAAAAGGTAACCTAACAACGACCAGCAGAGGGAGACAGGGTGAAGGGAAAGGACAGAGACAAGACACAACATGACAGTACATGACAGTAGTACTCCAGATATAACAAACTGACCCTAGCCCCCCGACACATAAACTACTGCAGCATAAATACTGGAGACTGAGACAGGAGGGATCAGGAGACACTGTGGCCCCATCCGATGACACCCCCGGACAGGGCCAAACAGGAAGGATATAACCCCACCCACTTTGCCAAAGCACAGCCCCCACACCACTAGAGGGATATCTTCAACCACCAACTTACCATCCTGAGACAAGACCAAGTATAGCCCACAAAGATCTCCGCCACGGCACAACCCAAGGGGGGGGCCCAACCCAGACAGGAAGATCACATCAGTGACTCAACCCACTCAAGTGACGCACCCCTCCTAGGGACGGCATGAAAGAGCACCAGTAAGCCAGTGACTCAGCCCCTGTAATAGGGTTAGAGGCAGAGAATCCCAGTGGAAAGAGGGGAACCGGCCAGGCAGAGACAGCAAGGGCGGTTCGTTGCTCCAGAGCCTTGCCGTTCACCTTCACACTCCTGGGCCAGAATACACTCAATCATATGACCCACTGAAGAGATGAGTCTTCAGTAAAGACTTAAAGGTTGAGACCGAGTTTGCGTCTCTCACATGGGTAGGCAGACCATTCCATAAAAATGTAGCTCTATAGGAGAAAGCCCTGCCTCCAGCTGTTTGCTTAGAAATTCTAGGGACAATTAGGAGGCCTGCATCTTGTGACCGTAGCATACGTGTAGGTATGTACGACAGGACCAAATTGGAAAGATAGGTAGGAGCAAGCCCATGTAATGCTTTGTAGGTTATCAGTAAAACCTTGAAATCAGCCCTTGCCTTGACAGGAAGCCAGTGTAGGGAGGCTAGCACTGGAGTAATATGATTAAAAATGTTGGTTCTAGTCAGGATTCTAGCAGCCGTATTTAGCACTAACTGAAGTTTATTTAGTGCTTTATCCAGGTAGCCGGAAAGTAGAGCATTGCAGTAGTCTAACCTAGAAGTAACAAAAGCATGGATTCATTTTTCTGCATCATTTTAGCACTTTTCAGATTTTTGCAATGGGAACCACACTCGGCAAAAAACAAAGAAATAGAAAACATAGAAATAAAGAAACTAGAATGCCCACCCTAGTCACACCCTGGCCTAACCAAAATAGAGAATCAAAGCCTCTCTATGGCCAGGGCGTGACAAGGGTGGCTAATACGCAAATATTTACTGGGGCTTATCCACAGCAAAGATGGCTGTTTGGAATAACATGGCCCAGGGTTTGACAGGGTTTGGTGGGTGGGCCCACGGGCTCTGGTTGCAGAGAGAATCCTCTCCACGGGCCCTGAGTTTACAACCTTTCACACACAGACACACGGCAAGGAGAATGTTTATTTTTTTCCTTACACAACGGAGGGTGAATAAGGAAAGAGGGACCATTGGAGGGAGATGTAAGGCTGATAGAACTATGTAGAGGGGGGAGAAGGATAGAGAGCGAGAGATAGGCAAACCTGTCTCTCAAGAGAAAACAGGCTATGTGCACACTGCCCACAAAATGAGGTGGAAACTGAGCTGCACTTCCCAACCTCCTGCCAAATGTTTGACTATATTAGAGACATATTTCTCTCAGATTACGCAGACCCACAAAGAATTAGAAAACAAATCCAATTTTGATAAACTCCCACATCTACTGGGTGAAATACCACAGTGTTCAATCACAAGATTTGTAACCTGTTGCCACAAGAAAAGGGCAACCAGTGAAGATCAAACACCATTGTAAATACAACCCATATTTATGTTTATTCATTTTCCGTTTTGTTCTTTAACTATTTGCACACCGTTATAACACTGTATATATAAATAATATGACATTTGAAATGTCTTTATTCTTTTGAAACTTTCTGAGTGTAATGTTTACTATTCATTTTTATTGTTTATTTTGTTAATTATCTATTTCACTTGCTTTGGCAATGTAAACATGTTTCCCATTCCAATAAAGCCCTTAAATCGAATTGAACTGAGAGAGCGCGAGAGCGGCACGAGAGAGAGAAAGAGTTCAGGAGTAATTTATCTCTCAGGGAGATACAGCACTAAATCTCCCAGAAACCCCTAGGGCCTGAGCCTGCAGCAGAGGTGAAGGGAGGAGCCTGGGTTGGGGGGAGAAGAGCCAATGGAGATGGATGGTGGTGCTGGATTCAATGTTGACTCCAGAGTGGTGTACCACGAATCTAGATAGAGGAGTTAGCAAGCTAACTTTGGTCAACTCTGAGTTCAACTCGGGGTAATGGTAACACAAAAGTGGCTCACTTTTTAGCTAAGTACATTTCTATGGCAACAAATCCTTCAGAACCTGCTTTGGGGCAGGCTAATTCAGGGCTAACTCCACTTTTCCTGAATGAAGTGTTTGAGCTGTGAGTTGAGGAGAAATCAAATTAGATGCCCTCCCTCTCGCAAAGAGTGCGTCATCATCCCTTCGTTCTCCGGACCATATTTGAGAAAGATAACTGATTAAATATTTGAATAATCATATGTTCTTGTGTATTAAAAATAGTAATATTCAAAAACATATCACAAGACGGCACTTTTAATATCCTTTTTCACACCATAGCCTGCTGAATTGTCAGGTTGTAATTATAATAATAATTTGGTGGGTGTTTATATTTGTTCTATTTCACACAGTACAGGTGTGTATCCCGACGTATGTGTGAATTGGAAATGTTTCTTTGCACTCACAACTCCCCCTGAGATACACTCAGAGAGTGGGGTCATGGCCAAAGTCTGCCACCATCAACGGTGACCCTGGTTCCCAAACTTTTTATAGTCCCATACCCTTAGTCCCGTACCTCCAACTGCGTACCCCCTCTAGCACCAGTGTCAGTGCACTCTCAAATGTTGTTTTTTGCCATCATTGTAAGCCTGCCACACACACACTATACAATACATTTATTAAACATAAGAATGAGTGTGAGTTTTTGTCACAACCCAGCTCATGGGAAGTGACAGAGAGCTCTTATAGGACCAGGGCACAAATAATAATATAATAATAATCAATAATTTTGCTCTTTATTTAACCATCTTACAGGGCTCCTGAGTGGCAAAGCAGTCAAAGACACTGCTGTACAAGAGGCGTCACTGCAGTACCTGGTTCGAATCCAGATTGGGAGTCCCATAGGCTGTCATTTTGAATAAAATTGTGTTCTTCTTATGGCTGCAGTATTGAGTAGCTTGGATGAAAGGTACCCAGAGTAAACGGCCTGCTCCTCAGTCTCAGTTGCTAATATATGAATATTATTAGTATTGGATAGAAAACACTCTGAAGTTTCAAAAAAATGTTTGAATGATGTCTGTGAGTATAACAGAACTCATATGGCAGGCAAAAACCTGAGAAGAAATCCAAACAGGAAGTGAGAAATCTGAGGTTGGTATATTTTCAACCCAGGCCCTATTGAATTCACATTGGGATATGAATGACGTTGCACTTCCTAGGGCTTCCACTAGATGTCAACCATCTTTAGAAACTTGAATGAGGCTTCTGCTGTGTTGTGGGACTGAATAAGAGCTGAATGAGTCAGCTTACTGGCAGAGAGCCATTTCCTGGTCACGCGCATTCCACATGATATCGACTTGCGTTCCGTTGCTCCTGTAGACACAAAGGAATTCTCTGGTTGGAACTTTATTGAAGATTTATGATAAAAACATCCTAATGATTGATTCTATACTTAGTTTGAAATGTTTCTTCGACCTGTAATATAACTTTTTGAAGTTTTTGTCTGAAGCTCGTGCATTTGGATATGTGTACCTTACGCTAACAAAAGCAGCTGCTTGGACATAAATAACGGACATTATCTAACAAATCAACCATTTATTGTGGAACTGCGATTCCTGGGAGTGCTTTTTCCGTAAAGTTTAAAAAAAATCTCACACAGCGGTTGCATTAAGGAGAGATATATCTATAATTCCATGTGTATAACTTGTATTATCATCTACATTTAAGATGAGTATTTCTGTTGAATCGATGTGGCTATGCAAAATCACTGGATGTTTTTGGAACAAGTGAACGTAAAGCTCCAATGTAAACTCAGATTTATTGATATAAATATAAACTTTATCAAACAAAACATTTGTGTACCTTAGTAGCGCTTCCCTTCCTCCTCTTTCTACTAGTTAAGCATGGCACTTGGGTGGTGCTTAGAGGAATCAACTCCACAGTCATTTCTTTCTGTGTTTTTTGAGGACATTTTACAACTCAAACTATGGATTTTACCCAAGAGGCTACAAGATTTTCCTATTCCCATGAAGAGGGCCAAAGGATTATTACCACTACCTCATTGCTAGATTAGATGACAGCCACAGAGAACACTGGGATGGGCTTAAACAAGGCTTACAGAGACTTGCAACACCTTATGGAGAAAGATACCAAACTTGACCTCAATTCTATCACCTTGTCTGACTACTGGAGGAAAGGCCTAATCCCCAGAGGACTCCGTATTATGAAGTTTGCAGCTAATGGAGCACAAGGTAAAACTGAATTTAGAGATAAATGGGAGGCTATTCTCAACAAGTGTTCTTTTGACCTAATGCTACTTCCAATAGAAGAATATAAAAAGGACAGACAAGTAGTCCAAACAGAAATTGAAGAAGTAAAAAGGAAAATCACAGAACACAGGGACAATTCTAAAAAAGCACAATGTGATGAGATCTTGAAAGAGAAAGTAGACACATTCACTCTGATATTGAAACAAGACAAGCTAAGAAAATTTAGAAGAGATGAAGTAGACTATAGAGATGGCAAGGTCTTTGCCTGGAGAAAACCAACACGTAAGAATTCAGAATCACATCTGCAGAGAAGGAAGCCTAGATCTGTTTCTTTCAATTTTACAAGCAGTGACGATGAGGATCACCCCAGACGCTCAGAGGCCAGCTCCTCCCAATAATTTTTAGATCAGGAAGAGGAGTCACGCAGGTTGCTCAACAAGAGAAGGAGAGGACGCGGAAGAGGCCAACACGGAGGGGGAGGAAGAAATCAAGACTATTAAACCACACGGAGCAGGACCAGAACAAGGCTGTGATCAACATTTCTGGAGAACTCATTTCTGATGATTGCATAAGGGTATTGTCTAAAGGACTGAATATGCCTCCACATATTCAACTAATGAATTTAATACAAAGATTGACCTATTTCGTTTCTACAGGAATCTACATCTGAAGGCCTGGTACAAGCCAAACATCTCTCCAACTACAGACACCAGTGTCTCAGGTCAGGCAGTTTCTGTTCCCTCTAAAACACCTTTTAAGCCCAAGTCCACTTTTTGTCCCATCGTCCAGAATGCCACAACAGAAAGTGAATTTTGATGTGGAGAATCTGTTGAAGGGTAAAATTGACCCCAACCAAACACGACGTAATCTTTCTAAGACAGAGAAGGATGCAGTTGAATCATTGTCCATAAATGAACAGATTGTGGTTAAAAAAGCAGACAAAGGTGGTGCTACAGTAGTGTGGAGTAAAGACATATATGTGACAGAAGCCTACCGTCAATTAGACAATGATGAATTCTACCAATCTCTTACCTTCAACCCTACAGAGGACCTAAAAACCTAATTGAAAGGGATCCTCACAGACGCTAAGGAGAATGGCTACATTTCAGACAATGAGTTCAAATGTCTTTTCAATGGCAGTATGGCTTCTTTTATCCTTCTTCCAAAAGTCCACAAAAGTCTTGAACCCCCCCCCCCCCCCCCCCCTGGCAGACCAGTCATTAGTGGTAAGGAAAGTCTGACAGAACCTATCTCTAAGCACATTGATTACTTTATTAAGCCTTTTCTGCCCCATCTTCAAGATACCACAGATGTGTTGAACAACATTAAGGAATTGAACAATATAGGTACAGCTTATTTTTTAGTCACCATGGATGTGGAGTCTCTATACACCACCATTGAGCATGAACAAGGTTTGGCAGCTATGCACCATTTCTTGAGTACCCGACCTGAAACTGAGATGCCTCCTACAGAATTCATTGTCTCACTGACTGAATGGACTCTTAATCATAACATCTTTCAGGACCGTATCTTTAAACAGGTCAAAGGTTGTGCCATGGGAGCTACAGCCCTTCCTACGCTGGTTTGTACTTGGGTAAATGGGAAAAGGACTTCATTTTGGATCCTTCTAATAACCATTTCTTTGACCAGATTATATGATGGGGACGCTATATTGATGATGTTTGCCTGTTTTGGTCCGGTTCAGAAGATGAACTTATTTCCTTCCACCAATACCTTAACAACATTAACCTTAACATCAAACTAACTATGGAGTACAGCAAGGATAACATTAATTTTTTGGACCTCGACATTAGTAAAAACGACAACGGTTGTTTGCACACATCAATCTTTAGGAAGCCTACAGATGGGAATACCATTCTGAGGGCAGACAGCTTTCACCCCAGAAGGCTAACAGAGAATATTCCATATGGCCAATTCCAAAGATTCCGCAGAATTTGTGATCAGGAAACAGACTACATTGTCAAATCTGCTTAATTGGAGAATCACTTCTTGAATCAGGGCTACAGCGTTCAGGTCCTGAAAGATGCCACTATAAGGGCTGGATTACTTGACAGAGAGAACTTGTTGCGAAGGGGAGTGCCTCGGGATACATCAGAGAGAGTGTATTTTGTTACAAAATACAGCACTGAAGCAGAGAGCATTAAAATAATCATTAAAAATAACTGGGAATCATCCAAAGTGATACGCTACTATGCCAAGTCTTTCCTGAGCCACCAGTCATAAGCTTTAAGAGATGTCTACCCTAAATGACAAATTAGTCCACAGTTATCTTCTGGGTGACTCTCAAAAAACTTGGCTTGACCACAAACCCAAGGGCTCTTTTAAATGTAACCATTGCAACCATTGCAGTAATATTGCACAGAATAAGTATTTTGTTGACCCAGCTTCCAAAATGGAGTATTACGTCAAGCATTTCATTAACTGCAAAACCACTCATGTCATCTATAGATTGGAATGTCCACAGTTATCTTCTGGGTGACTCTCAAAAAACTTGGTTTGACCACAAACCCAAGGGTTCTTTTAAATGTAACCATTGCAACCATTGCAGTAATATTGTACAGAAGAAGTATTTTGTTGACCCAGCTTCCAAAATGGAGTATTACGTCAAGCATTTCATTAACTGCAAAACCACTCATGTCATCTATAGATTGGAATGTCCACAGTGCAAGGTGTTCTACATTGGATGGACAAAGAGATGCCTTCAAGACCGCTTAGCGGAACACAAGTACGCCATACAGGTAGGTAATGAAGACTACCCCATGGCAAGGCACTACAAGTCCCTACACCATGGCAACCCTGACTCCCTACAAGCTATGGGTATTGATCATATTCCGGCCTCTTATTAGAAAAGGGGACCGTCTTAAACAGTTAAACCAAAGGGAAAGTTTTGGGATTTACAAACTACAGGCCACTAAATACCCTGGTTTAAATTAAGATATGGATTTCTCACCCTTTCTGTAGGGTTGTGATGGGTCTATTTGCTGTCATCCAGTGGACATTTTGCTTAATTTGCCCTCAGCTATGGTTAGACTGTTGTTGTTCATGTTTTGCTGTGTTCTAGTATACTATGGAATATATTGCTTTCTTATTCTTGACACTTCTCCCAGTCATATTTAAGGTTAGAACTACCTTTTAGTCTTCTGATACTTCTAGCTTGGAGTTGTATTTTTATGATAACTTAGCTACAGTATTTAACCTTTTAATGTGTATAGTATTGCTTACTAGGAGTGTCCAGTCAATTTTGTAACCACTCCCTCTTCCAATTAGGGCTAATTGGAAAAGCTGTTCAAAAGAGGTCATTGTATTCCTTTTTTTGTACTCCCTGACAAAGGCCATGCTGCCGAAATGCGTCGGTTTAAAAAAAACTTTGTTTCTATTGAACATGCCATACTAATAAAGGCATTTAAATTAATTATATGAAGAGTGCCTTGGTCCTCCTTTCTTTTTGATGACAGAACATACATGTATTGTGTAACATGAAGTCCTATGAGTGTCATCTGATGAAGATCATCAAAGGTTAGTGATTAATTTTATCTCTATTTGTGCTTTTTGTGACTCCTCTCTTTGGCTGGAAAAATGGCTGTGTTTTTCTGTGGCTTGGTGGTGACCTAACATAATCGTTTGTGGGGCTTTCGCCATAAATCCTATTTGAAATCAGACACTGTGGTGGGATTAACAACAATATTACCTTTGAAAGGGTATAAGATACATGTATGTTTGAGGAATTTTAATTATGAGATTTCTGTTGTTTTGAATTTGGCGCCCTGCACTTTCACTGGCTGTTGTCATATCATCCCGTTAACGGGATTGCAGCCCTAAGAAGTTGAACTGACTTGCCTAGTTAAATAAACACATATAAAACCTTATTTGTTAATTGAAAGGTGTCACGTTCTGACCTTAGTTCCTTTATTATGTCTTTGTGTTAGTTTGGTCTGGGCGTGAGTTGGGGTGGGTAGTCTATGTTCTTTTTTCTATGTTGTATTTCTGTGTTTGGCCTGGTATGGTTCTCAATCAGAGGCAGCTGTCGATCGTTGTCTCTGATTGAGAATCATACTTAGGTAGCCTGTTTTCCCCATTTTGGTTGTGGGTGATTGTTTTCTGTTTAGTGTATGTCACCTTGCAGAACTGTTTAGTTTCTTCCATTCACTTCGTTATTTTGTTTTGTGTGTTCAGTTAATAAATCACCTTGGACACTTACAACACTGCGCATTGGTCATACTCAAAGAGGCAAAGAGATCCGTTACAAAAGGAGAGAAGGGAATCCAAAAATCTACCCCTAAACTTTGTTTCAACAAGTCAAAATATGTTTCTTTTCACCCTAAAATATAATCAAACTATGATATTTCTTACGGAAAGAAGTATGTTCAATAGGAAATCGATTTTAGCAGGTGCTTCCTGTCTTCATGGCTCGTGCAAACACACATTTTCAAGACTCTGCCCTGTTCTAAAACTGATATTTCTTATTTGTTTTTGAACATAGATTGCTGACACCCTGTGGAAGCCATAGGAATTGCATCCAGCGAGCTCATTTTCAATATGACCTTTTACTTGCCTTTCAAAGAGGATGGTCTCTCAAAAAAAAATCCTGCTTGGTTTTTCTTTGGATTTTCTCCTAGCATATCTATTGTGTTATATTCTCCTACATTATTTTAACATTTCTACAAAGTGTTTTCTTTCCAATGGTACCAATTAAATGCATATCCTGGCTTCAGGGCCTGAGCAACAGGCAGTTTACCTTGGGCACGTCATTCAGGCAAAGGCATCAGTGTCTTAACAGTGCGATTTGCCAAGGCAGGACAGTAATTGCTGCAAAATATGTCTCTACAATTGCTCAATTGGGGTATGTCTCTATAAGCTTGGTTAGCCACTGGGATCTTTGCCCATTCTTCAAGACAAAACTGCTCCAGCTCCGTCAAGTTGGATGGGTTCCGCTGGTGTACAGCAATCTTTAAGTCATACCACAGATTCTCAGTTGGATTGAGATCTGGTCTTTGACTTGACCATTCCAAGACATTTAAATATTTAGCACCATCCATCATTCCTTCCATTCTGACCAGTATCCCAGTCCCTGCCGATGAAAAATATCCCCACAGCATGATGCTGCCACCACCATGCTTCATGCTTCGTATTCTCGGGGTGATGGGAGGTGTTATGTTTATGCCAGTTACGCCAGTTTTCCTTGATCGCCAAAAAGCTAAATTTTAGTCTCATCTGACCAGAGTACCTTCTTCCATATGTTTGGGGAGTCTCCCATATGCCTGTTGGTGAACACCGGACGTGTTTGCTTATTTTTTCTTCCCGCATTGGCTTTTTTCTGGCCACTTCAGTAAAGCCCAGCTCTGTGGAGTGTACAGCTTAAAGTGGTCTTATGGACAGACAATCCAATCTCCGCTGTGGAGCTTTGCAGCTCCTTTAGGGTTATCTTTGGTCTCTTTGTTGCCTCTCTTATTAATGCCCTCCTTGACTGGGAGTTTTGGTGGGCTGACCTCTCTTGGCAGGTTTGTTGTGGTGCCATATTCTTTCCATTTTTTAATAATGGATTTAATGGTGCTCATTGGGATGTTCAAAGTTTCTGATATTTTTTTATAACCCAACCCTGATCTGTACTTCTCCACAACTTTGTCCCTGACCTGTTTGAAGAGCTCCTTGGTCTTCATGGTGCCACTTGCTTGGTGGTGCCCCTTGCTTAGTAGTGTTGCAGACTCTGGGGCCTTTCAGAACAGGTTTATACATACTGAGATCATGTGACAGATCATGTGACACTTAGATTGCACACAGGTGAGCTTTTTTTAACAAATGATGTGACTTCTGAAGGTAGTTGGTTGCAACAGATTTTATTTAGGGGCTTCATAGCAAAGGGGGTGAATACATATGCACACACCAATTATTTTTTAAATAATTTGAAACAAGTTTTTTTTTTTTCACTTTACCAATTTGGACTATTTTGTGTATGTCCATTACATGAAATCCAAATAAAAATACATTTAAATTACAGGTTGTAATGCAACAAAATAGGAAAAACGCCAAGGGGGATGAATACTTTTGCAAGCCACTGTATGTGGTTCTCACCCAGCTATCTTAACGCACTAATGAATCCACCAAATGTAAGTCGCTCTGGATATGAGTGTCTGCTAAATGCCTCAAATGTAAAATGTAAATGACTAGGTACTTTTTTGTTTGTATCTACAGTACCTTCGGTACAATACCCAATAATGACAAAGCAAAAACAGGTTTTCAGACATTTTTGCAAATGTATATAAAAAAACTGAAATATCACTTTTACATACTGTAAGTATTCAGACCCTTTACTCAATGCTTTGTTGAAGCACCTTTGGCAGAGATTAAAGCCTCGAGTCTTCTTGAGTATGACGCTACAAGCTTATTTGGAGAGTTTCTCTCATTCCTCTCTGCAGATCCTCTCAAGCTATGTCAGGTTGAATGGGGAGCATCACTGCACAGCTATTTTCAGGTCTCTCCAGAGATATTTGATTGGGTTCAAGTCCGGGATCTGGCTGGGCCACTCAAAAACATTCAAAGACTTGTCCCGAAGCCACTCCTACATTGTCTTGGCTGAGGATGTTGTACGCCTAAGTGCTCTCTGTACTTTGCTCCGTTCATCTTTGCCCTGATCCTGACTAGTCTCCCAGTCCCCACCACTGAAAAACATCCCCACAGCATGATGCTGCCACCACCATGCTTCACAATAGGGATTATGCCAGGTTTCCTCCAGACGTGACGCTTGGCATTCAGGCCAAAGAGTTTAATCTTGGTTTCATGGTCTGAGAGTCTTTAGGTGCCTTTTAGTAAACTCCAAGCGAGCTGTCATGTGCCTTTTACTGAGGAGTGGCTTCCCTCTTACCACTCTACCATAAAGGCCTGATAGGTGGAGTGCTTCAGAGCTGTTTGTCCTTCTGGAAGGTTATCCTATCTCCACAGAGGAACTCTAGAGCTCGGGTTTGTGGCCTTTCCCGATTGCTCAGCTTAGCCGGGTGGCCAGCTCTAGGAAGAATCTTGGTGTTTCCAAATTTCTTCCATTTAAGAATGATGGTGGGCACTGTGTTCTTGGGGACCTTCAATGCTGTAGACATTTTTCTAGTACTCTTCCCCAGATCTGTGCCTCGACACAATCCTGTCTCAGAGCTCTACAGACAATTCCTTCGACCTCATGGCTTGGTTTTTGTTCTGACATGCATTGTTAACTGTGGGACCTTACATAGACAGGTGTCTGCCCTTCCAAATCATGTCCAAACAATTGAATTTATCACAGGGGGCCTCCAATCAAGTTGTAATAACATCTCAAGGATGATCAATGGAAACAGGATGCACCTAAGCAAAATTTTGAGTCTCGTAGCAAAGGGTCTGAATACTTAGGTTTTCGCTATGTCATTATCGGGTTTTGTGCGTAGATTGATGAGGAAAAATATTAATTTAATCAATTTTAGAATAAGGCTGTAACGTAACAGAATGTGGAAAAAGTCAAGCGGTCTGAATACCTTCCGAAGGCACTGTAAATGAAACACAGACTATAACTTAATGCCAGTGGTTGGTCACCTATGGTGCAGCAATGTCCCACTGTCTGGCTGGTCTCCATGACACATAACCGGAGGGTAGATGTCCTTACTAACCTGGCAACATTATACAGTGCCTTGCGAAAGTATTCGGCCCCCTTGAACTTTGCGACCTTTTGCCACATTTCAGGCTTCAAACATAAAGATATAAAACTGTATTTTTTTGTGAAGAATCAACAACAAGTGGGACACAATCATGAAGTGGAACGACATTTATTGGATATTTCAAACTTTTTTAACAAATCAAAAACTGAAAAATTGGGCGTGCAAAATTATTCAGCCCCCTTAAGTTAATACTTTGTAGCGCCACCTTTTGCTGCGATTACAGCTGTAAGTCGCTTGGGGTATGTCTCTATCAGTTTTGCACATCGAGAGACTGACATTTTTTCCCATTCCTCCTTGCAAAACAGCTCGAGCTCAGTGAGGTTGGATGGAGAGCATTTGTGAACAGCAGAATTCAGTTCTTTCCACAGATTCTCGATTGGATTCAGGTCTGGACTTTGACTTGGCCATTCTAACACCTGGATATGTTTATTTTTGAACCATTCCATTATTAGATTTTGCTTTATGTTTTGGATCATTGTCTTGTTGGAAGACAAATCTCCGTCCCAGTCTCAGGTCTTTTGCAGACTCCATCAGGTTTTCTTCCAGAATGGTCCTGTATTTGGCTCCATCCATCTTCCCATCAATTTTAACCATCTTCCCTGTCCCTGCTGAAGAAAAGCAGGCCCAAACCATGATGCTGCCACCACCATGTTTGACAGTGGGGATGGTGTGTTCAGCTGTGTTGCTTTTACGCCAAACATAAGATTTTGCATTGTTGCCAAAAAGTTCAATTTTGGTTTCATCTGACCAGAGCACCTTCTTCCACATGTTTGCTGTGTCTCCCAGGTGGCTTGTGGCAAACTTTAAACAACACTTTTTATGGATATCTTTAAGAAATGGCTTTCTTCTTGCCACTCTTCCTTAAAGGCCAGATTTGTGCAATATACGACTGATTGTTGTCCTATGGACAGAGTCTCCCACCTCAGCTGTAGATCTCTGCAGTTCATCCAGAGTGATCATGGGCCTCTTGGCTGCATCTTTGATCAGTCTTCTCCTTGTATGAGCTGAAAGTTTAGAGGGACGGCCAGGTCTTGGTAGATTTGCAGTGGTCTGATACTCCTTCCATTTTAATATTATCGCTTGCACAGTGCTCCTTGGGATGTTTAAAGCTTGGGAAATCTTTTTGTATCCAAATCCGGCTTTAAACTTCTTCACAACAGTATCTCGGACCTGCCTGGTGTGTTCCTTGTTCTTCATGATGCTCTCTGCGCTTTTAACGGACCTCTGAGACTATCACAGTGCAGGTGCATTTATACGGAGACTTGATTACACACAGGTGGATTGTATTTATCATCATTAGTCATTTAGGTCAACATTGGATCATTCAGAGATCCTCACTGAACTTCTGGAGAGAGTTTGCTGCACTGAAAGTAAAGGGGCTGAATAATTTTGCACGCCCAATTTTTCAGTTTTTGATTTGTTAAAAAAGTTTGAAATATCCAATAAATGTCGTTCCACTTCATGATTGTGTCCCACTTGTTGTTGATTCTTCACAAAAAAATACAGTTTTATATCTTTATGTTTGAAGCCTGAAATGTGGCAAAAGGTCGCAAAGTTCAAGGGGGCCGAATACTTTCGCAAGGCACTGTAACTAACCCTGGCCATATCACTGGAAAAACACATCGCACTAACATAGCAGACCTATACTTTTTAAAATGGGTCTGGCTGAAGGCCTACTGCAGAAATATTCTATGCAACAGAGCGGTTTGACATGGTTCTGTTTTATTTGTTTACTTAAACAGTTCTTTAAAAACGTATCGTTTCGCCAGACAAAAGCTGCTGCTCACGCAATACTGTCAGCAGAAATAGGCATGCCCCAAGCAGCATTGTAAAACAAGCACTTAAAATAATTTTTCCACAACAATAAAACATTTCTGAGTTGGCTCGTAGCCATCCCACCAGAATTATGCCTGTGGTTACAGAGCTAGAGAAGCAGCAACAAGGACATTGTAGAAGAAAAACAATAAAAGACATATTTATAGGCTGATTTCAACGCCCATAAAATGTTTAAATGACAGCATGTTACAATGAGCAAATATTAAAACAGATTTTATACCACTCTTTATACCACTCTTTCTGACTCAAAGTGTACAGTATATGAGCCAGTTGAAATGCTTGAATGACTCTCTACAGTAATGAAGTAATGAAGACAAAGGCAGATGACTGTGGTCAAGATTCAATCCATCCATTATTAATCTTTATCTCCAAGCAGTCTCCTTTCACTACACAATGTAACCTACAAACTGTGTATACAGTGTGTTCAATAATATGAATGGAACATAAATTGCCTGAATTGATGTCCATCCTCGGAAGGGAAAAAGTCATTGGAACATCTATTTCACTAATGGCACTTATGTTAATTAAACACAAGAGACACAAACAGAACTTAACCCATGAGATGAGCCTACAAGCCTCAGATGCCCTTGGCGAGGAAATCTTTAACTGACATGTCAAGGTTTGATACTGCACACCTAAAATGTGTCAATCTTTAATTTCCCCCCATTTGAACATTTGGATAACTGGGGTAGCCTAACTTGATCTGTCTTGCCTTGGACCCTGCGTTTGTTATTGTGATATGTGTGAGCACTGACCAGGGGCAGGTGTAAGGGTCTATGCTGCGTCTAGAACAGGGCAGGACTGGGACTTTGTCCTGTGCAGCCAGGAGGAAATCTCTGCTTCCTCCAGGAGCCGATCAAACGCTCTCCCCCAGTTCCTCCCTGTCCATTTCCCTCTCAGTTCTCCTCTGTCTCTGTTCCTGTCCGTCCCAGCCCTGTGGCCCTGCACTCCTGAAACGTTCCACAGATGTCTGCCACTCCCCCTCCCTGAGTTGGTGTGTCCACTGCCTACTTTTCTTTCCACAATGCAGCGGTGCTGAGTTTACAACTACATACAAGGACATGTTGCTGGCTGGACCTGAACAACGAGCAGAAAACATCCCATAACACACATGCACACACACAATGGCATGAGCGCACACACACACACCCCAGCAGCATCTGTTTGACTGTCTCTAGTCTTTCAATACAGGCGCCAGCCTGAATAAAGCACACGCACACACACACACACACACACACACACACAGGTCAGTTAGCCTCTGGACCCCAAAATACCCTCGCTACCAATCATCAAAGACCTTAAGGTCTCACCTGTCGGCCATACCCCTTAGGAGACAGCCGGAACTTTATCTCCTGCAGGATATTGTTGACAAAGTCAAACTTTCAGACAGAAAGCAAACCGTTCAGAGCACGCTGCCGCTGAGTTTACAACTACATACAAGGACATGTTGCTGGCTGGACCTGAACAACGAGCAGAAAACATCCCATAACACACATGCACACACACAATGGCATGAGCGCACACACACACACCCCAGCAGCATCTGTTTGACTGTCTCTAGTCTTTCAATACAGGCGCCAGCCTGAATAAAGCACACGCACACACACACACACACACACACACAGGTCAGTTAGCCTCTGGACCCCAAAATACCCTCGCTACCAATCATCAAAGACCTTAAGGTCTCACCTGTCGGCCATACCCCTTAGGAGACAGCCGGAACTTTATCTCCTGCAGGATATTGTTGACAAAGTCAAACTTTCAGACAGAAAGCAAACCGTTCAGAGCACGCTGCCGCTGAATAGGGAAGCAAAAACACAGATCTAAGTCATTAAACAAACATTCAGACTATATACACTGCTCAAAAAAATAAAGGGAACACTTAAACAACACAATGTAACTCCAAGTCAATCACACTTCTGTGAAATCAAACTGTCCACTTAGGAAGCAACACTGATTGACAATACATTTCACATGCTGTTGTGCAAATGGAATAGACAACAGTTGGAAATTATAGGCAATTAGCAAGACACCCCCAATAAAAGAGTGGTTCTGCAGGTGGTGACCAAAGACCACTTCTCAGTTCCTATGCTTCCTGGCTGATGTTTTGGTCACTTTTGAATGCTGGCGGTGGTTTCACTCTAGTGGTAGCATGAGACAGAGTCTATAACCCACACAAGTGGCTCAGGTAGTGCAGCTCATCCATGATGGCACATCAATGCGAGCTGTGGCAAGAAGGTTTGCTGTGGTGTCCAGAGCATGGAGGCGCTACCAGGAGACAGGCCAGTACATCAGGAGATGTGGAGGAGGCCGTAGGATGGCAACAACCCAGCAACAGGACCGCTACCTCCGCCTTTGTGCAAGGAGGAGCAGGAGGAGCACTGCCAGAGCCCTGCAAAATGACCTCCAGCAGGCCACAAATGTGCATGTGTCTGCTCAAACGGTCAGAAACAGACTCCATGAGGGTGGTATGAGGGCCCGACGTCCACAGGTGGGGGTTGTGCTTACAGCCCAACACCGTGCAGGACGTTTGGCATTTGCCAGAGAACACCAAGATTGGCAAATTCGCCACTGGCGCCCTGTGCTCTTCACAGATGAAAGCAGGTTCACACTGAGCACATGTGACAGACGTGACAGAGTCTGGAGACGCTGTGGAGAACGTTCTGCTGCCTGCAACATCCTCCAGCATGACCGGTTTGGCGGTGGCTCAGTCATGGTGTGGGGTGGCATTTCTTTGGGGGGGCCGCACAGCCCTCCATGTGCTCACCAGAGGTAGCCTGACTGCCATTAGGTACCGAGATGAGATCCTCAGACCCATTGTAAGACCATATGCTGGTGTGTGGTTGGCCCTGGGTTCCTCCTAATGCAAGACAATGCTAGACCTCATGTGGCTGGAGTGTGTCAGCAGTTCCTGCAAGAAGAATGCATTGATGCTATGGACTGGCCCGCCCGTTCCCCAGACCTGAATCCAATTGAGCACATCTGGGACATCATGTCTCGCTCCATCCACCAACGCCACGTTGCACCACAGACTGTCCAGGAGTTGGCGGATGCTTTAGTCCAGGTCTGGGAGGAGATCCTTCAGGAGACCATCCGTCACCTCATCAGGAGCATGCCCAGGCATTGTAGGGAGGTCATACAGGCACGTGGAGGCCACACACACTACTGAGCCTCATTTTGACTTGTTTTAAGGACATTACATCAAAGTTGGATCAGCCTGTACTGTGGTTTTCCACTTTAATTTTGAGTGTGACTCCAAATCCAGACCTCCATGGGTTGATAAATTTGATTTACATTGATCATTTTTGTGTGATTTTGTTGTCAGCACATTCAACTATGTAAAGAAAAAAGTATTTAATAAGAATATTTCATTCATTCAGATCTAGGATGTGTTATTTTAGTGTTCCCTTTATTTTTTTGAGCAGTGTATGATTTTCACTCTTCACCTTTGTTCTTGTTCATATTGTTTAGTGTGTCCTCCAGGGAATCCAAATACCACCAGCTTAGCACTTCAGGCCCTCAACTGTTCCTGGCTCTGAAGTCAAGCATCGGAGCTAGTAATGTAGTTGTGAGCAGGGCTGGCTACAATACTTGAGGGTTCAAATGTTAACCTATTCCCTACAAATGTTAACCCCATCCCAGTTGATAAGCTGGTAAAATGGCACCACTAACTCTGAACTGTTAACACGGTTACTTTTGGTAAACAAGTTTCAAATCGTATTAGTTGTATGTACGGGTTACACACGATATACATCGTCCAATGAAATGCTTACTTGCAGGTTCCTTCGACAATGCAACAACAATAAGAAATAATAAAATACACAATTACGAACATTAAATAAATGGCTCAGTAGAATATAATAAATATTTTAGCATCAGTATAATACAGGAAGAAACAAATCTTAGTCCAATATCTACATGTGTATTGGGGAAGGGGGGGGGGGGGTGCAGTGTATAAACAGAGCAGTATAATAAGAGTCTGGTAGAAGCAGTTGTGATGTGTGTAGCATGACTGTATCGGTGTGTGTGTATGTCTGTGGGTGTGTGCATGAGAAGTGTGCATGTGTGCTAGGTGTGGAGAATCAGAGCAGGTGGTCAGTCCAGTTCAAGTGTTCAGCAGTCTGGTGGCTGGTAGATAGAAACTGTCTTTGAGCCTGTTGGTATCAGACCTCATGCTCCGATACCCTCTCCACGATGGTAAGGAAGAGAACAGCTCGTGGCTGGGGTGTGTGGGGTCATTGATGATACTGTGTGCCTTCCTCAGGCACCGTTTCGAGTAGATGTCCTGGACGGGTGGGAGCACGGTCCCAGTGATGTCCTGGACGGGTGGGAGCACGATCCCAGTGATGTACTGGACGGGTGAGAGCACGGTCCCAGTGATGTCCTGGACGGGTGGGAGCACGGTCCCAGTGATGTCCTGGACAGGTGGGAGCACGGTCCCAGTGATGTCCTGGACGGGTGGGAAAACGGTCCCAGTGATGTCCTGGACGGGTGAGAGCACGATCCCAGTGATGTACTGGACGGGTGAGAGCACGGTTCCAGTGATGTCCTGGACGGGTGAGAGCACGGTCCCAGTGATGTCCTGGACGGGTGAGAGCACGGTCCCAGTGATGTTCTGGACGGGTGGGAGCCCGGTCCCAGTGATGTCCTGGATGGGTGAGAGCACGGTCCCAGTGATGTCCTGGACGGGTGGGAGCACGGTCCCAGTGATGTACTGGACTGTCTTCACCGGCCGTTGGTGGGCCTTACGGTCGTGGATGGAGCAATTCCTGTACCAAGACAAGTTTCACTGCACTTTACATAATTTGGACGTGAATGTGATTTGACAATTATCATTATTGTAAAAAACAACTATTTAGCTACACTTACCAAATATCAACCATTATGATGGAACTCAGGCTCCTCAGGATATTGTAGAGTGAGGGTCCCTCTCAGTCCTAATGAAAGAAGCGGGTGATCCAGTGATCCGTTACATGAGATGTTTTTTAAACACTGTGTGAACTGACCCCTGAAGCAGGGTCACTGCATGATGCCCTGATGTCCAGCGAGCATGGCCCCACACTGTTCCACCCTCTCTTCTCCTGTGAGACGGGCAGTTGGATCCACACAATGAGACAATTCATCTCTCCAATGAAGTTATGGGTAAAGCTGCAGGAGGGAGGGTCTGGCAGATAGCCCTGGCCTCTGTCTCAGCTGTGCTGGGTTCCCTTTGTCCAGGCGTGGGGGTGAGGTTGGGGGTTGGGGTATGGACGGTGAATGGGGGTCCGGTCTGTGAGGCCAATGATGTCATCTTACTTAACGCCAGCTAGGCTTTTGGTTGTGCTCTGGGAAAATCTTGCGCGCTGTAGAGAACACTGGTGGATATCATTTTTATTTGATTTAACCAGGCAAGTCAGTTAAGAACAAATTCTTATTTACAATGACAGCCTAGGAACAGTGTTCAGGGGCAGAACGACAGATTTTTACCTTCTCAGCTCGGAATTTGATCTAGCAACCTTTCGGTTACTGGCCCAATGCACTAACCACTAGGCTCTAACCACTAGGCTACCTGCTGCCCCAGTTGAGTGGAATGAAACAATCCCATATGAAATGCTGCTGCCGAAGGGGAGGTGGCTTCTGTTCTCTGCTCCAAGACAGTGAAGGGAGAGAGATGGGAAGTGAGTCTAGATGTGGAGGAAAGAGAGAGGGAGAGAGAGACAAAAATATAATTACTTGACACATTGGAAAGAATTAACAAACAAAAAAATGAGAAAACTAGAATGCTATTTGGCCCTAAACAGAGAGTATACAGTGGCAGAATACCTGCCCATTGTGACTGACCCAAACTTAAGGAAAGCTTTGACTATGTACTGACTCAGTGAGCATAGCTTTGCAATTGAGAAAGGCCGCCATAGGCAGACCTGGCTCTCAAGAGAAGACAGGCTATGTGCACACTGCCCACAAAATGAGGTGGAAACTGAGCTGCACTTCCTAACCTCCTGACAAATGTATGACCTTATTAGAGACACATATTTCCCTGAGATTACACAAACCCACAAATAATTAGAAAACAAATCCAATTTTGATAAACTCCCATATCTATTGTGTGAAATACCACAGAGTGTAATCACAGCAGCAAGATTTGTGACCTGTTGCCACAAGAAAAGGTCAACCAGTGAAGAACAAACACCATTATAAATATAACCCATATTTATGCTTATTTATTTTCCCTTTTGTACTTTAACCATTTGTACATCGTTACAACACTGTATACATAATATGACATTTGTAATGTCTTTATTATTTTTGGAACCTCTGTGAGTGTAATGTTTACTGTTAATTTTTATGGTTTATTTCACTTTTGTATATTATCTATTTCACTTGCTTCGGCAATGTTAACATATGTTTCCCATGCCAATAAAGCCCCTTGAATTGAATTGAGAGGGCGGAGATTAAGAGGGAAGAGAAGGGGGCCGAGACAGGGGAAGGAATAGGGGTGGGGAAATGAAAGTGGCAGATATAGTTCTCTCTGGACTCTGCACAATCCTCAGTTAGCTTTTTACCTGACATGGTAATATGGCATGAATGGATTCACAATGTCAAGGACATTTCTAAAATATCATGCTTATTGGACTCATTCCAGACATGGAGATCGTCCATCTCAAAAGACTGGACATCGACAAGGGTATTCTAAAGTAGATCTTAATGGAGTCCGCCTGGTTCTCTCTGAAGCAGTGATGCTGTCCAGCTCCTCCCAGCTGAGGAGAGGCGCGCCGGGTCAAGGCCGTACCAGGGGCCTCTAACCCTGCCAGTCTCCCCTGCATGTTGAGAGACATCTGGACAGCATATGGGTCTCAACACCACCCTCCATGCTTTAACTCAACAGCCTTTACAATCACCTGTGAAAACACTGTGTGTGCCAGCTACTTACTTCACCCACTTAGTCTTATCAGAGTGAAGGCATCACCATGCCTGTGGACCAGGATTATACAGGCAAGCTGTTGGATGGCCTCTTTACTAAAGCCCTGTTTCTAAGTAACTTGCTGTTACATTGACGTATTGTCATGCTGCACACTGTTGTGGAAAACTCAATCCAAAGGTTAGTCAGAGACTCATTTATAATTATAATAGTGAATCTACACACAATCAGCTGCAAGGTAGATCCCTCTCTGATCGCAGTCAGGGAAGGAGCACAAAGAATAAATGGTTACATGTCCCTTATATAGTGGGAGGTAACAATACAATCATATTGTTAAACAACAGTTATTTTATACAAGCAACAGTTCCAGAACACAATGGCATTGTGTTAGAGTGCCAGGAGTCTATGACATGCATAAATAACATCACAGTTCAACACAGAGCAGAGCATACACATGAGCAGTTACAGTCGCTTGCGAAAGTATTCACCCCCCTTGGCATTTTTCCTATTTTGTTGTTTAAGAACCTGGAATTAAAATTGATTTTGGGGGTGTTTGTATCATTTGATTTACACAACATGCCTACCACTTTGAAGATGCAAAATCTTTTTTATTGTGAAACAAACAAGAAATAAGACAAAAAAAATGAAAACTTGAGCGTGCATAACTATTCATCCCCCATATTCTTTCAATTTTTTAACAATGGATTTAATGGGGCTCTGTGGGATGTTTAAAGTTTCTGATATTTTTTATAACCCAACCCTGATCTGTACTTCTCCACAACTTTGTCCCTGACCTGTTTGGAGAGCTCCTTGGTCTTCATGGTGCCACTTGCTTAGTGGTTTTGCAGACTCTGGGGCTTTTCAGAATAGGTGTATATATACTGAGATCATGTGACAGATCATGTGACACTTAGATTGCATACAGGTGGACTTTATTTAACTAACTATGTGACTTCGGAAGGTTATTTTTTTAAAAAATTTAAACTTCAAACTTTAAGTTTCACTTCACCAATTTGGACTATTTTGTGTATGTCCATTACATGATATCCAAATAAAAATACATTTAAATTACAGGTTGTAATGCAACAAAATAGGAAAAATGCCAAGGGGGATGAATACTTTGCAAGGCACTGTACAACAGCTCACTCCAATTCTGCCACAACAATACTAAAGAAATGTAGCTTTACACCACCTACAGTGATATAATAGAAGCTCTGGTCTAAATATATTTAACAATGGTTTTCAATCTCAACTCTGGTATTCCTTTCTCTTTGTACTGCCAACCAATATGTTCTGCCTGTATAAGAAGTGTTCATCTTAATGACAATGTCAAAATGTGTTTAAATCCACCACATCTTCTACTAGCTATAGGAAACTGTTGGTTTGATATCTGATATTCTTGACAGCCAGGTATTTACATTTCATCTGTAGTATGTTTTATCTACCGTATCAACATTTATGCTTGATGTCCTGTATAAACTGAAAGAACCATGACCTCCCAATGTTAGTGGAGCTTAATCCATGATTAAGAATGTTCTCTGCCCTCAGTACAAATTTCTCCCTATCTGAAATCTGAGGAATGCTTTTTAAAACATTGCAGAGCTCCAAAAAAGAAAATGAGACGAAATATGTCAGCCGAGACTAAGAATGTAACGTATACAGTATAACGGACTCGAAAAACAACATGGTGGGAGACAAAAATGCAAGAATGCCAGGGTCTTTTTTAATGGTTTTGTTTTGACCATTGTATTTTGATGGCTTCTCATGGTGTATTTCATTGCACAGGACAACCAGAACTGCACAGGGTTCAAGTACAGGACAAACAGACAAACAGGCCTACCCTATGATTCTCACGCATCCTATTCCCAGTATAGTGCACTACTTTTGATCCAAGCCCTATGGGCCCTGGTCTAAAGTAGTGCATGACATATGGAATAGTGTGTCATTTGGAACACAGTCACAGAGACTGAGATCAGAGATAACACATGTGAAGGGCATTAATCCCATTTTCATACTGTACTGCTGCTCAATCCTGACCTGTCCTATTTCAGCTCATCCTACTTTCCCTATATCTAACCATAACTCCCTAACACCACTGCACACTACAGACAATATTATGTAATGCCTGGCCCTTTATATTGTAGATGTCCAATATTTGAGTGGCGTTGACTGTTGTTAGAGGACCACATGAATTTCTCTCAGCCTGCCTGTCTGCCTGTCGGACTCAGACCTGAACCTGCTGGTGGGGCTCGTCGGCGGTTTGTTTTCTCTTGGTCTCAGGTTTTTCCTCCTGGTTTCATAACAGTTTGACATTTTCCCGTTGAGGAGTCGAGGAGTTAGTCCTAGTGCAGGGTCGTAATTGGAAGCAGACCCAAAGAGCCCCAGCCCCAGCCAACGTGCCTCCCCGGTGATGTCAGTGTTGGCTCTGCCGTGGAAAGAGGATGGAGGGATGAAGGGGAGGATAGAGGGGCGTGGCGGGGGAAACGTGCGGTGAGACGGAATGTCTGAAAGGCTGCAGCAGGTCTCTAGTTGGCCACAGCCACAGCAGACGTAGCAGCACAACCTCCCCTCAGAGAGCTGTGGAAACGACAGCAAAAGGGGGAAACACACACACACACACACTGACACACACACAAACACTATCACGTCAGATACCTACAGCGAGAAAATAAAAAAACGTCCCTCGTTCAGAACTCATAAAGGGGAACTGCAGATGTGTATCAAAGGTAATTACAGTGCAAGTCAATATTATGATTATACTGCTGCTCACAAGGTCATTGGGTCAGGCCTGCCTCATTCTCATGATGAAATATCCTCTCTTCCTGCTGATTCAGTTAAATAGAGGATGATTATACCAGGCTCTCTATTAATTTATGTTATATGTCAATGTGACAGCTAATTATCCATCGTTCTATTTATCTCATCAAAGCCAAGTCAGTTGTGTTTAGCCTTTGTGGAAGCCCTTTGAGCACTAAGTAATAACAAGGCTGCCTTTTGTGTTGTGTTTTGTTTTTGAGGTCTCTACGATTTAAAATGTAAATGCTCCTCATTAAGCACTTTGCTCCATCCTGGTAAAACACAAACTGCTCTGTACCACCCCGCGCTGTCATGACCCATTTCACTGCATGCAGGACATTTGCATGAAAGGACTGTGGAACTCGATGCCAAAATAAACATTAATTATAGCTGTCATCCACCATCAAAACAGCTGCAGCTTTGAACACCCCAGAGCAGCGGGCTTCAAACGCAGGCCGCCTTTAAAGGACTATTTCACATATACCAATAGCCTGGCTGAAATTAGACCAGCATAGGTTAGAGCGAAAATCCCCCCTGCAAATGAACTCAGACACCAAATTCAACAAACTCCAACTGCAAATCCTTCCTTATAGCAACAGATCACCTTGTTTGTGATACGACAACTTGTACATTTCTTAAGAAACATAATTAACGAAGAAGGACCTATGGCTAGCTAATGGTGTTTTAGTGTAAATAACTGATGTGCTAACTGGTCTAGATTTCACACGCCAAGGCAACTAGGAGCAGAAACTTCCCTCAGAGCAAATGAAAGGAAATATGTATTTTCTCTCTCAATAAGTTTTTTCCCTCTAAAATACAGAGTCTGAAGTTGAATCACTGGTCAATAGTGTTTTTGGGGGTCTGATAGTAATCCATTATGGCTTCTTTTCTTTCCTAATTTGCTAAAGCAGTGCCCAAACAGTGCTCCCATCTGCCCTGTCTCGTTACTGCTGCAGCCAGTTCAGAATTAGGCTGATACACTCTTCATATTTCACATTATGCATAAAGAAGGTGACAGAGGAGGGAATGGAATAAGTACAGGAAAGTTGTGTTTTTACAAGGACGTCATGTGAGAGAGCAGACAGAAAGAGGGAGGGAAGGAGAAAGTGTCAAGAAATGAGATTGCTGGTCACTGTATATAATTAGCAGGACCTAGTCAGATTTCATTTGATAACGTTACCCGGTATCTGCTATATCAACCATTTAAACCTATGGTTCAGTCCAATCAATTACAAAGGATCAATTATGAACATGAGCTGTAAATATGTTCGCACAAAATAACACTGTCTCTGGCCTATTGCATATGTCAACTGAGCTCAAAGTATCTTCTGTTCAAGGGTTCTCAGGACGTGATGCATCAACAGAAGAGTAAAACATCAGGGCCCTGAACTGACCACCATATCAGCTCTCTGAGAGCAGGCAGCATACCTCTCTCAGTCTGGTCCTTCCTTTCACACATTAACACATTAACACACACACACACACACACACACACACACACACACACACACACACACCATGAGTGGTTTTGAGTACATTCATATTCAAAATACCAAAATAAACATTGGTTTTGTTTCTGTATTTCATTCGGAAAAGTAAAGCAGACTGGGCCCTGGAGTCTGTCTCCAAACACTGGAAGGTGCCTCACTAGACACAAGGGAGATCACCAATTAAATTATCAAATGAACACTGTGAGTAGAAAGTGGAAGAAGAAGGGGGGATACTTCAGACTTTCTGCTTTGAAGCTGGTGTTCTTTGGGAGGGATCTTCTCTGCAAATGTTAATCTACCCTCCATATTGCAGATTAGCTTCCCCTCTCTTCAAAATGTGACTGTTCTCAGATGGTCAAGGTAATTCTGGCCCACTTAGGCAGCTTTGATCCAAAACTCCTTTTCACAGATCCTCCACGCAAAAGTTCAAACTGATTTTGTCACTGCCGACCACAGCCCTCCCTCTCACTAAGATTCAGACTAGAAGCTAAGCTCTTCCAAGCTGCCAAAGCTGCTGACAGCCAGCAGAGTTAAAAGCACTTTCTAATGCTGACGATCAGTGTGGATGACTAGCAGCTAATGGGTTGCACTCACACTTTTTTCTTCCCCTCTCTCTCTCTCTCTTTCTCGCTCTCTATCTCTCTGTATTTTACTTCAGGACAGGAAGAGTACTGTATTTCCTTTCAAGAAAATTATGAAGTTTGCAAATTATCTTGTTTGTTCTTGTATTCCTTTGGCTTTCTCTCAGACAGGATGACAGCCCACTTTTATGTGTTTTACCTTTAAAAGTCTCTCTTGTCTTTGCTGTGATTCTCAATGCTCTGCTCTGAGCTGCAGAAGGATCGGGCTGAGACTCACAACAACAGTGCTTTACCGTAGCTCTGTAGCCAATAACTAACGCAACTATTGGACAGCAACAAAGCAACGCAGAGTAGTCACTCTAATGGAGCGATGGCATAGGGAGGGATGGTGATTGAAGAACTGGATAACAAGAATAAACCACAATATAGAGAGTAAAGACTAGGCTGTCTATGCATCTCAAAAACAATCTCAACCCCACCACTTCTCTTTTCAGAAACCTGCTCCCTGTCATCGTGCTTCACTCAAAAATTTGCTACCAACACTGTCGACTTAATTCAAGAAATTGTTCCCACCCTGCCTCAGTTAACTTAAAGCCCTCTCAACTGATTGAAAACCTAACCGGAGAAACCTGTTCTGTTCTCACTCAGTCCATTTCACCTTAGTACCTGTGACAACTTAGTCTGGTAAGGTTGTCCAGTTTATTTTCTCTATATTCAACTCCTGACTAAATAAACAATAGCAAAGTAATTTATCCAAAAGGGATCTATCGTACTGGGAAAGTGTTGCTTTAATGAAGCCATTTGTCATCATCTAAATAACCCACACACCATAGCCTAAGTGCTGTTAGTTAATTGATTCATTCAACAGCTGTTGCACGGACAATTCTGTAGACTTCAAATTCTTTGGGCCCCCAGTTTGGCAGCTTCTTTGACAAGAAAGAGCCCAGTAAGGCAGCAGGGACAGTTCCCACAGTGTTGCCTTGCCTCTACCCTGGACCACGTCTGTCTATCCCTGAGAGAGGAATGTTCCCAGCTCCTCACTGAAGGAAGCGCTATGCTTTCAACTGCTTTCAACTTCCACACAAATATGCGAAAAATCTGCAAAGAATTTATGATTGTCCTCTGGGTCACATTTGCACATTTATGGCTAATGAAACCATTTTCAGCCGTGTGTTTCGCTTGGTCTTTGGAGTGCAGCCCTAATGGTAATTAATTGATTCCTAACACAACTGTATGGCAATTACAACATTTCTGGGGAGAATTGAATGAACGAAGCTGCCAACATGTTCTGCATTTATAGCATAACCTTCATTTGAACAGAAAGCTGAATTTGTGATGTCTCACCATAGAGACTTCTCATTAGCAGAAAATGTGTAGAGTTGGTATTAATTGTGGAAAATTTTCAACCCTAATTTCCCTCATTCGCCTGAATAACAACAATGAAGACAAAAGACAGGCCACTTTATTTCACTTAAGTTGTTAATGGTAAAACTCCTTAGACATTTGTTTGGAGTGTAAATAAGTGTCCATTCAACATCGTTCTCCTTCTCTAGTTTCTGAAAAATATGTATTTTTAAATTAAGTTAAAAGCTGTTTTTATGCTAATGTATAGCTTAATTGGCATTAGAAAAATTGCTCTGGCATGCTGAGGGGCTGTAAGATTAGCCAGAAGAGAAAGAACAAGATAAAGCCTTCAAAAGGCCCATTTCAGAGGAATTATGGTTTCCTTTGAACATCTTCCAAGTTTTAAATACATTAAAAGCCTGTTGGCATACATGTAAATTAAGCAGTACCAAAGCGTTCCAAAGAATTCATGGTGAATCAGGACCAAGGGTGCTGAGGACAAATGCAGGAGGAGAGAGGGCAGGAATCCTGCCATCTCCCAGAAGCCTCTCTTTCTCTCCCTTTCTTCCCCCTGTCTGCTCTATCCGTCTCTATACCTCTCTCTCCCTCTCCCACTCCATCCCTTCATCCATGGGCCAAGTGGCTTAGCAGATGAAAAGAAGAACGGTTTTGTCTGGAGCTCCCTGAGCAGCAGAGAGAGCCGGCCCATCGTCCTGTTCGGTCTGTCCAAGCCCAGTGATGGAGCGTAGCACCACACAAGCCCAGTTTAGCACCACTGAGGGACCTGTGAGGGATACCCCTGATTGCTGAGGTCAGTGGTCCAAGCACGGAGGGACAGACCTGGTTATGCCAGTGGCATGTAGTCGATGTAGTAGACAACATGTTATGCTTATTAGGCCTATCATGAAAACTGCACATACTAGAGAGGAATGCGTGAATACCCCTGAATTCTATCACCTGCACGGCTTTGGTCCAGTTGAGTGAGATCAAACACAGTACACACACACACACAGTACACACACACACACACACACACACACACACACACACACACACACACACACACACACACACACACACACACACACACACACACACACACACACACACACAGTACACACACACACAGTACACACACACACACACACACACACACACACACACACACACACACACACACACACACACACACACACACACACACACACACACACACACCAGCTGTTGGGTTGAATCCACTGAGCCCCATATCTCCACATTCACACACAGGGAAATTCAAAACCTTATCTGAGGCTTTGTGGTGCTCCTGGATCCCGGTGTGAACATGTGGGGGAACGACATCCATCAGTGTCGAACAGACCTGGGTTCAAATACTATTCAAAATCATTTCAAATGTGTTGTTATCTGGGCTTCAATGAGCTTCCCTGGCTCAATGGAACCAATGGAACAGTCACAAGAAGGAACACCCTGAACATCTTTCACTCCAGGCAGAATAGATTGATAGATTTCAAATAGTATTTGATCCCAGGTCTGGTGTCCTAGCATGCATTCCAATGAACTTCAGATTCTTCAGACTGAGCTGTGAGTGGTGATGTCATGTGGTGTGATATTGTGTTATCCTATCAGGGTGTGTACTCAAGAGCCAAAAGTTCCTGTGGTAGTCAGGGTACTCAGAACCTTGGTGCTTTAACACTTAGGCCACCACAATAACACCTCCATGCTAATTTCAGCAAGATAATAACAAACAGGCAAGTAAATGACAGGAGAGAAAGAAAATGTTCCCTAAGTGATCGGGTTGTTAGCTAAATTGTGTTGACTAATGTTTTCCTCAGTAGGTGATTGGTTAACTTAATAGTCCTTTAGTTACACAAGTGTTGTGTATAATTAAGAAGAGTAAGTTAGTCAAACATTATCTTCCCCTATCACTTCCAATGTCAAAGTTGTTACAGGGAGATACACTTCTAAGTGATTTCTTCCTTCATTTAAAAAGAGGAGGTCATGTCTGATAGTTGAATATGCTGATGACAGAGAGATTGAACGTCCACATTTATGTTCTCCACTGTGCTTGATCAAATGATCTATTTTCTGTCCGTCTCGAGACGAATAGTGACTTGAAAGCTCCAGAATCTTCAAGAGGCTGAAGGACTTCATTTAAAGTTAAGAAGATTTAGATCAAAAGGTTGGAGAAAAAACATTGAAACCCTCTGAAAAAACGTGGCCCTCACCAGTTTTAAGCTGTGCAAGTTCACGGCCATAGCAGGACACAGTCCATTCCTTCACAGCTTCAGGGAGATGAAAGGGGAGATTGTCCGCTGGCTGAGGACGCCAGGGCTCCTTTTGATTCCAGGCTAAGGCGCTGCGACGTCTAAAGAATGCCTGGCAAAGTTTGTTTTCTGAAAAACCTCAGAGATGCTTTTTGAAGTCCCCCACCATTAGAAGCGAAGCGAGCCGAGAGAATTTGTACAATGTTAATTACTTTGGCTTGCTGTGATTCAGAGCTCAGAGCTGGGACCTCCATTGTGTTAGCTGAGCTGTTTGAGACCAGGCGAAAGGGGGATGATGACAGAGAAGCCTCGCTTTGTTGGAACACTTGATCAACAAGCGCCCTAAAAACTGTAAACACCATGATCCTCTCCTCCATGTGTATCCAAATGTGATAATATATTTTTTGGGAGGGAGAATAGAAGAGCCCACACTAAACAATTGTTATGTTGTGTATCCCACTCTACCACCTGGTGAGAGACAATAGAGGACCGACTGAGCCTCTCCTGGCATCCCTTGTGCGTCCCTCATCAAATTCTCATTTTGGTTATCGTCATAGCAACTCAGGAGCCGCATAGAAGAGAAAGCGTTCCTCTATTTTTGTGTGAAAGTGAGGTCACCTGTAAAGTAGTCTACAGACAGTATTATAGAATATGTAGCAGTTGGATTATAGAACTCAGTCTGCAGATGATGGATATTGCTAAAGGTTCCCCAGAGACCTTTAATGATTAGGTTAGCCAGCTGTACAAACTGATGTTATGTGAAATGTGAGAGCCATATTCATGATCTTCAAGAAAAGGTGGTGCATGTGTATAGAGGGACATTTAGTAAAGAGGGACATTTAGTAAAGAGGGACATTTTGCAAAGAGGGACTGTAGCCTGTGTTTGAGAGAACATTTTGCAAAGTCTGAGTTCAATCTCTTTTGATGCTGCCTGGCTCTGGGAGAAATCTCACATTTCTAAAATTCCGAAGCTTTAGATCAGTCTGACAGAGTATCTGTTTGAAATTAATCTGTCAAATAACTTTTCCACACAAAAACTGAAACCATGAGCTTCCATTGTACAGTCTTTCTGATGTAGATCTCAAAATGTTTCCATGGTGATGAGGGGCACTTTTATACATTTGTGAAATAACTTTAGACATTCCCAAATAAACAAATAGGAAACAATATTTAATCATATGCATGTATTCATGTCTACACATCAGAAAAGCCTGTAATTGTGATTGTTGTGGTTTATTTCAGCCGTACTTCCAATGCAGATCAATTTAATTGACACAGCGTTTCATCTTCAAACTACCTTTGACAATCAGCCGATTCAAGAGTATAATAATGACATAAAAACACATTTGAAAGGCCTGAGCTGTGATTCTGTAGAATGTCTCAAACTCCATTATCAGAGAGTACACAGCTTCCCTGTGATCAGAGCACCCCCAGACTCAGGCCGTCTGCTGAGAAGGCAGGGGGTAAGATTACAGCAACGTGGCCTTTTTATTTCACATTTATTTAGCCTTTGTGCTTCCGGGCCGGCACTCTCCAACACAACATTTTTCGCAGAGCTAATTAACCAGGCAATCACTTAGAGACGTCTTTCGGCAGGTTGGCTTTGTAGTCGTGTGGAATTACAAACTCCCGTCCCTGAGGAGACCGAGACTGCTATCACAATAGATCTGTTTGGAGTTCAGAGTCCCGGTGTTGTTATCTCTAAACTGGATCAATCCCCAGATGCCTTCTGTTCCCAAAACAAAATAGCCACCAAATCTGAGAGGACCCAGGAATTATAGGAGACAGTGTTGAAGGAATGAGGAAGTTAGGCTACAGTGTGTTGTTCTGCATAGTCATCTGTCACCCCTTTTCCTCCCCAGAAAGGTTGTGTTGAAATGTTGGCGTGACTCTTGAGAGTCACGGAAGGGGTTGGAAGTGTCCTGTGGTGTTTTAACATGAGGAAGTTACTCCTCGACAGCACTGCTGTCCATCCTTACTCAAACACTGCATGGGAACAGCAGTTAATGGCACTGGTGAACTACCTCCTCTCCTGGGCTCACTCTCTGCACTGGGTGTCACCCAATCCAAGGACATACAGTACCTCTTCAAGCAGACACTGTGCCATCCTTTTACTATAATATAAAATGATGCTGCAGATTGCTGATATCTCTCTTCCCTCTTTAATCTGTGAAATATGGGGTTCCACAATCCCATTTGAAGTTGGCTCTATCACTGTGCGAGTTTGGAGTTCCTTCCTGGAACATGTTGACAAAAGAGGTACAGTGTTAATGGCCTTTCTATCCACCTCCACCCACTCTACCACCACTGGGCTCAACTCAGTCAGTAGAGACTGCAGCGTTGCATGTTCTATTACAGCGCACCCAGCACCCGGCAGCACCGGCAATTTAGAGCCACACGCTTGTGTTAAGAGAGCTGAAACAGAGCTGGGACTTAATCAAGATGATGGCTGAGAAAAGGGACATCTGGAAGCATTCTGACAGACAGGCTACCAATGTGGCAGAATGCATGCGGGGAGCTGATTACTGAAGCACTTTACTCAGGAACAGTGGCTGAACTCTATGGGGAGGAAGTTGTCACAATCCTGCATGCACCACCAGGGTTGGGGAGTAACAGATTACATGTAATCCATTACATGTAAGGGATTATAAAAAACTGTAATCCGTTATGTTACCTCCAAAAATATTGTAATCAGATTACAGATACTTTTGAAAAACTAGATGATTACTTCGAAGATTACTTTTAAATTCAGAAAGAATGTTTGCGCCAAAAAATATTTGACATGACATTCAAATCAGCATTGAAAAAAGCAATTTTAAGTTTGTTCCACCTTAGCGAGTCAGAGACCACTATGATGGACAGATCACGGGAAAAGAGCAGGAATAGGTTTTTGTAGGCTACAGTCCAAGCTATGTCTTCCAATGGTGCGAATGCATCCATTGGCATCCAAAGATGCCAGCATCCAAAGATGATCCAACTTGAATAAACACTTGGAGGTGGATGACAGCAGTGGTGTAGTCTACGGAGATACGGACATCAGTTATTATTGATATCTATGTACATAGTGCATTGATGTGAATCACACTGCTGCTCTCTCATTTAGCCATTTGTGCCGTACGTATTGGGGTTATAGTGGATGGCTGTTCACAAATCTAAATGTGCATTTGAACCAAATAAAGGTTGAATTCAAGAAGTTTATGCTGCCTATCAATCATTGTTTTTGAAACCAGTAGACAGCCAGCGAAAAATGTGCTCTTGCAACAGCTGCATAGTGCAGATCCCAGCCTATGGAATAAAAGTGGTGCTTTTATTGCTCAATCTAATTAATGCTGATTAAAAAATCCATAGGCCAGGCCTAATGGACACATGCTCAAACTCGCACACTTTTGATAGACTTAAAGGGGCAAACTGTAGTTAATACATCTATTTTGGATTTATAAATTATATATATATATTAATGTAAATATATAATTGACTTGTATTATTATATGTAGTAGAAAGCGATGGGTTAGAAGAAGCCTACATAACCACATCATAAAGTAAAATTTTACATCCATGTATGGCCAGCTATATAAACTTTAACATTGATCTATCCTGCAATAGATGTTGTTCAATTGGTAACATACATTTTTGTCTTTTTCTAAGTAATCTAATAGTAACTGAATTTAATCAGATTACGTTACTAAATTTGGGTAATCCAAAAGTTACGTTACTGATTACAATTTTAGATAAGTAACTGTAATGGATTACATTTAGAAAGTAACCTACACAACCTGGTGCACCACATGGTTTTGTTTTCCACGGCAGGGAGAAGGATGGGCCAAAGTTAGGAAGTTAGGAAGAATTTATTTATTGTATCTAATGATGGTGGTGGTAGTGTGTAGTATTTGTGTTTTTATCTTCCTATGTGCAAAACCAATTGAATGTTTGCAATGGCCATCTCAGTCTCTGGACTTGAACCCCATTGAAAATCTGTTGTTTGAATTGAAGAGGGCAGTCCATAAGTGCAGCCAAAGGATATCAAGGATCTGGAAAGATTCTGTATGGAAGAATGGTCTAAGATCCCTCCTATACAGAAAGTATTCAGACCCCTTAACTTCAGACCACCACATTTTGTTACGTTACAGCCTTAATCTAAAATTGATTAAATTGTTTTTTTCTTCTCTTCAATCTACACACAATAGCCCACAAGTACTCAGTACTTTGTTGAAGGACCTTTGGCAGCAATAACAGCCTTGAGTCTTCTTGAGTATGACACTACAAGCTTGGCACACCAGTATTCTTCTCTGCAGATCCTCTCAAACTCTGTCAGGTTGGATTGGGAGTGTTGCTGCACAGCTATTTACAGGTCTCTCCAGAGATGTTTGATCGGATTCAAGTCCGTACTCTGGCTGGGCAACTCAAGGACATTCAGAGACTTGTCCCGAAGCCCTCCTGTCTTGGCTGTGTGCTCAGTGTCGTTGCCCTGTAGGAAGGTGAACCTTCACCCCAGCCTGAGGTCCTGAGCACTCTGGAACAGGTTTTCATCAAGGATCTCGTTGTACTTTGCGCCGTTCATCTTTGCCTCGATCCTGACTAGTCTCCCAGTCCCTGCCACTGAAAAACATCCCCACAGCATGATGCTCCCAGCACCATGCTTCACCATAGGGATGGTGCCAGGATTCCTCCAGACGTGATGCTTGGCATTCAGGCCAAAGAGTTCAGTCTTGACCAAACTCCAACCAGTCTGTCATGTGCCTTTTACTGAGGAGTGGCTTCTGTCTGGCCACTCTACCATAATGGCCTGATTGGTGGAGTGCTGCAGAGATGGTTGTCCTTCTGGAAGGTTCGCCATCTCCACAGAGAAACTCTAGAGCTCTGTCAGAGTGACCATCGGGTTCTTGGTCACCTCCCTGACCAAGGCCCTTCTCCCCCGATTGCTCAGTTTGGCCAGGCGGCCAGCTCTAGGAAGAGTCTTGGTGGTTCTAAATTTCTTACATAAAAAATGATGGAGGCCACTGTGTTCTTGGGGAACTTCAATGCTGCAGACATTTTTTGGTACCCTTCCTCAGATCTGTGCCTCTACACAATCCTGTCTCGGAGCACTACGGACAATTCCTTCAACCTCATGGCTTGGTTTTTGCTCTGACATGCACTGTCAATTGTGGGACCTTATACAGGCCTTTCCAAATCATGTCCAATCAATTGAATTTACCACAGGTAGACTCCAATCAAGTTGTAGAAACATCTCAAGGATGATCAATGGAAACAGGATGCACCTGAGCTCAATTTCGAGTCTCACAGCAAAGGGTCTGAATATTTATGTAAATAAGGTTTGTTGCTTTGTCATTATAGGATACTGTGTGTAAACTGATGAGGAAAAAAAAAATCTATTTTAGAATAAAGCTGTAACAAATTGTGGAAAAAGTCAAGGGGTCTCAATACTTTCTGAAAGCATTGTATGTACATATTAGAGGTCGACCGATTATGATTTTTCAACACCGATACCGATATCGATTATTGGAGGACCAAAAAAAAGCTGATGCCGATTAATCGTCCATTTAAAAAAAAATTGTAATAATGACAGTTACAACAATACTGAATGAACATTTATTTTAACTTAATATAATACATCAATAAAAATCAATTTATCCTCAAATAAATAATGAAACATGTTCAATTTGGTTTAAATAATGTGAAAACAACGTGTTGGAGAAGAAAGTAAAAGTGCAAAATGTGCCATGTAAAAAAGCTAACGTTTAAGTTCCTTGCTCAGAACATGAGAACATATGAAAGCTGGTGGTTCCTTTTAACATGAGTCTTCAATATTCCCAGGTAAGAAGTTTTAGGTTGTAGTTAATATAGTATTTATAGGACTATTTCTCTACATACCATTTGTATTTCATATACTTTTGACTATTGGATGGTCTTATAGGCACTTTAGTATCGCCAGTGTAACAGCCCCTACCTGGGCTCGAACCAGGAACACATCGACAACAGCCACCCTCGAAGCAGTGTTACCCATGCAGAACAAGGGGAACAACTACTCCAAGTCTCAGAAAGAGTGACGTTTGAAACGCTATCAGCGCGCACCCCGCTAACTAGCTAGCCATTTCACATCGGTTACACCAGCCTAATCTTGGGAGTTGATAGGCTTGAAGTCATAAACAGCGCAATGCTTGAAGCACAACGAAGAGCTGCTGGCAAAATGCACGAAAGTGCTGTTTGATTGAATGCTTACGAGCCTGCTGCTTCCTACCATCACTCAGTCAGACTGCTCTATCAAATATCAAATCATAGACTTAATTATAACATAATAACACACAGAAATACGAGCCTTTGGTCATTAATATGGTCGAATCCGGAAACTATAATTTTGAAAACAAAACGTTTATTATTTCAGTGAAATACGGAACCGTTCCGTATTTTATCTAACAGGTGGCATCCCTAAGTCTAAATATTCCCGTTACATTGTACAACCTTCAATGTCATGTCATATTTACGTAAAATTCTGGCAAATTAGTTCACAATGAGCCAGGCTGCCCAAACTGTTGCATATACCCTGACTCTGCGTGCAATGAACGCAAGAGAAGTGACACAATTTCACCTGGTTAATATTGCCTGCTAACCTGGATTTCTTTTAGCTAAATATGCAGGTTTAAAAATATATACTTCTGTGTATTGATTTTAAGAAAGGCATTGGTGTTTATGGTTAGGTAAAGTCGTGCAACGATTGTGCTTTTTTTGCAAATGCACTTTTGTTAAATCATCCCCCTGCGTTGCATCGATTTTATGCAACGCAGGACACGCTAGATAAACTAGTAATATCATTAACTATGTGAAGTTAACTAGTGATTATGATTGATTGATTGTTTTTTATAAGATAAGTTTAATGCTAGCTAGCAACTTACCTTGGCTTCTACTGCATTCGCGTAACAGGCAGACTCCTCGTGGAGTGCAATGAGAGGCAGGTGGTTTGCGCATTGGACTAGTTAACTGTAAGGTTGCAAGATTGAATCCCGGAACTGACGAGGTAAAAATCTGTCGTTGAACAAGGCAGTTAACCCTTGAACAAGGCAGTTAACCCACCATTCCTAGGCCGTCATTAAAAATAAGAAAGTGTTCTTAACTAACTTGCCTAGTTAAATAAAGGTGTAAAAAATATATAAATATATATATATATACGTTACTACTATCCACCTGGCAGTTCTAAACTTTGCAAGACATGTCACTTCACCCATCTCTTCGCATAGCCCACCATATGAATTGTTTTCTGAACCACAACTGGATGGAGCCATACAGAATTACTGTGTGAATAAACATCCCTGAATGATGAGAATATTGGAATAAAGAAGGCTAATGCGTCATTGTAAATAAGAATTTGTTCATAACTGACTTGCCTAGTTAAATAAAGGTTCAATAAAAAATGATGCAATTGAAGGCATCGAATTGTTGCTTACTGAAACTCCCAAAATCATCCAATTGTTATAATCGGCTTACATGTGTGGCAGGTAACCTAATGATTAAGAGTGTTGGGCTAGTAACTGAAAGGTCGAGGGTTTGAATCCCAGAGCCTGCAAGGTGGAAAAATAGGCTTTTTTAAATTTTGCCTTTATTTAACTAGGCAAGTCTTCTGCCCTTGAGCAAGGCAGTTAACCCCCACAACAACTGCTCCCCCACGCTTATGACATGGATGTCGATTAAGGCAGCCAACCGCACCTCTCTGATTAATTCAATGCAACTGACTAATACGTATTTCCCTTCCCCATTTAAAGCAATAACCTACACGTGTGTGGTCAGCTGTTTCCTGCAGCCTTGTGACAACCGTGGGCTTTGGATAAATCAATCAATAGATAAACTAGTAATATCATTAACCATGTGAAGTTAACTAGTGATTATGATTGATTGATTGTTTTTTATAAGATAAGTTTAATGCTAGCTAGCAACTTACCTTGGCTTCTACTGCATTCGCGTAACAGGCAGGCTCCTCGTGGAGTGCAATGAGAGGCAGGTGGTTTGCGCATTGGACTAGTTAACTGTAAGGTTGCAAGATTGAATCCCGGAGCTGACGAGGTAAAAATCTGTCGTTGAACAAGGCAGTTAACCCTTGAACAAGGCAGTTAACCCACCATTCCTAGGCTGTCATTAAAAATAAGAAAGTGTTCTTAACTAACTTGCCTAGTTAAATAAAGGTGTAAAAAATATATAAATATATATATATATACATTTTTGTTAATCGGCCAAATCGGTGTCCAAAAAAACAGATTTCCGATTGTTATGAAAACTTGAAATCGGCCTTAATTAATCGCCCATTCCGATTAATCGGTCGACCTCTAGTACATATCAACCTCAATTACCTCGTAACACTGCACATCCTGACTCCATACTGGTACCCCATGTACAGTGGGGCAAAAAAGTATTTAGTCAGCCACCAATTGTCCAAGTTCTCCCACTTACAAAGATGAGAGAGGCCTGTAATTGTCATCATAGGTACACTCCAACAGACAAAATGGAGAGAAAAAAATCCAGAAAATCACATTGTAGGATTTTTTATGAATTTATTTGCAAATTATGGTGGAAAATAAGTATTTGGTCACCTACAAACAAGCAAGATTTCAGGCTCTCACAGACCTGTAACTTCTTCTTTAAGAGGTTCCTCTGTCCTCCACTCGTTACCTGTATTAATGGCACCTGTTTGAACTTGTTATCAGTATAAAAGACACCTGTCCACAACCTCAAACAGTCACACTCCAAACTCCACTATGGCCAAGACCAAAGAGCTGGTATCAAAGGACACCAGAAACAAAATAGTAGACCTGCACCAGGCTGGGAAGACTGAATCTGCAATAGGTAAGCAGCTTGGTTTGAAGAAATCAACTGTGGGAGCAATTATTAGGAAATGGAAGACATACAAAACCACTGATAATCTCCCTCGATCTGGGGCTCCACGCAAGATCTCACCCCGTGGGGTCAAAATGATCACAAGAACGGTGAGCAAAAATCCCAGAACCACACGGGGGGACCTAGTGAGTGACCTGCAGAGAGCTGGGACCAAAGTAAAAAAGCCTACCATCAGTAACACACTACGCCGCCAGGGACTCAAATCCTGCAGTGCCAGACGTTTCCCCCTGCTTAAGCCAGTACATGTCCAGGCCCGTCTGAAGTTTGCTAGAGAGCATTTGGATGATCCAGAAGAAGATTGGGAGAATGTCATATGGTCAGATGAAACCAAAATAGAACTTTTTGGTAAAAACTCAACTCGTCGTGTTTGGAGGACAAAGAATGCTGAGTTGTATCCAAAGAACACCATACCTACTGTGAAGCATGGGGGTGGAAACATCATGCTTTGGGGCAAGGGGACCAGGACGACTGATCCATGTAAAGGAAAGAATGAATGGGGCCATGTATCGTGAGATTTTGAGTGAAAACCTCCTTCCATCAGCACGTGCATTGAAGATGAAACGTGGCTGAGTCTTTCAGCATGACAATGATCCCAAACACACCGCCCGGGCAACGAAGGAGTGGCTTCGTAAGAAGCATTTCAAGATCCCGGAGTGGCCTAGCCAGTCTCCAGATCTCAACCCCATAGAAAATCTTTGGAGGGAGTTGAAAGTCCATGTTGCCCAGCAACAGCCCCAAAACATCACTGCTCTAGAGGAGATCTGCATGGAGGAATGGGCCAAAATACCAGCAACAGTGTGTGAAAATCTTGTGAAGACTTACAGAAAACGTTTGACCTCTGTCATTGCCAACAAAGGGTATATAACAAAGTATTGAGATAAACTTTTGTTATTGACCAAATACTTATTTTCCACCATCATTTGCAAATAAATTAATTAAAAATCCTACAATGTGATTTTCTCAATATTTTTTTCTCATTTTGTCTGTCATAGTTGATGTCTACCTCTTTTTAAGTGGGAGAACTTGCACAATTGGTGGCTGACTAAATACTTTTTTGCCCCACTGTATATAGCCAAGTTATTGTTACTCATTGTGTATTTATTCCTTGTGTTATTATATTTCTATTATTTATCTTTTTTTCTCTCTGCATTGTTGGAAATGGCCCATAAGTAAACATTTCACTATTAGTCTACACCTGTTTACCAAGCATGTGTCAAATAAAATTGTATTAATTTGTTCTCCAATCTCATGAAACTTTTTAGAAAAATGGTTATCCTGGCAAAGGGAGGGTTCTGGAGTATTGAAAACAGGGGATCCAATACTGTTATTTCGACCCCTATCTTTTAAAGATTTGTTTTATTACTTGTTAAACAAAATCTCTGAGCAGTTGTATTAGTATAAACTATATTTTTTGCTCATCTTTCTTAAGGGTCCTAATAATTCCAGACCCCACTTTATATTTGATCCCAGAGGATAGATGTGGTCTTTTGTCTGGAACTCTGGGTGCAGTATGTATCAGAGCTGGGACTTAATCAAGGTGATTGCTGGGAAAAGGGACATCTGGAAGCATTCTGACAGGTAGGCTACCAGTGGGACAGAATGCATGGGGGAGCTGATTACTGAATCACTTTGCTCAGGAACTGCATCGGGAGGAAGTTTTTCCAGTCCTTTACACAAGCACCACAGGGTTCTTCAGCTTGCTCCATAGGAGAACCCTTTTTAGTCCCAGGTAGAACCTTTTGGGGTTCCATGTAGGGGTTTTACATGGAACCCGAAAGGGTTCTACCTGGAACCAAAAGGGTTCTTCAAAGGGTTCTCCTTTGGGGACAGCCAAAGAAACCTTTAAGGTTCTAGATAGCAACTTCTTTGCTAAGAATGTATGGTTGAGAGAAGGATGGGCCGAGGTCATGAAACGAAGAAGAATGGATTAATTGTATCTAATGAAAGTGGTGGTAGTGTGTTAAGATCTACAGTATTTGTGAGTACTTGTGTTATCTGCCTATGTGCATAGGACATTGGCCAGCTCCGTCACATGGTGCATACATGGAGTGCTAAGGCGCACTGCCACAACATGCTAATTATTTAACCATTTGCTTGTTTCATGTCCCTCCCTCCCAAATAAAGCCAATCAAATCAATCAAACCAGAGACCTCCAGAGACCATCTTACAGGGAGTTGACTGAGGGCAGATGAGATGAGCTCTCCTCAACCTACCCACCCACCCAGCCAGACATGCTCCAGCAGCCCTGCTCTTGTCTGTTGTTTTGACATAAGTGACAGGGCTACTATGACTCATTGTTGTCTGTTCAGGGTGACTGACTACCCTGCCGTTTTAAAGTGCTTGCTTGGCTGGTTGATGGGTGGTTCATCCCCTCTCTCTACCTCTGTGCTTTGCCTAGCTGTTGTTCTGCCCACTACATGCCTTTAGGAGATGTGTAATGGGTTACAAGCATTACTCACCCCCTCCATGGCCTCCTGCTGCCTGTCCTGTGCCACTATGTCAGAGCTGGAACTGTCTAATAACGGAAAACATCAAACTATTACACCTTTCAAACCACAAAATTTTTCCGTCCAAGTTTAGCATCCCGCCAAACTTTTGACGACTTTTCTTTATATGTGAAAGGTATTTCCGTCGACAAAGCTCCTACTTTTATTTCCGCCAAACGATCTAGTCATGTTCTGCCTACAGCTTAGTATGAAATGTTGCCGTAATGCTGATGTGGCATTGGCACGTACTACACTCTTAAACTCTGAAGGGTGGCTGGCAGCGCACGTTACTACTATCCACCTGGCAGTTCTAAACTTTGCAAGACATGTCACTTCACCCATCTCTTCGCATAGCCCACCATATGAATTGTTTTCTGAACCACAACTGGATGGAGCCATACAGAATTACTGTGTGAATAAACATCCCTGAATGATGAGAATATTGGAATAAAGAAGGCTAATGCGTCATTGTAAATAAGAATTTGTTCATAACTGACTTGCCTAGTTAAATAAAGGTTCAATAAAAAATGATGCAATTGAAGGCATCGAATTGTTGCTTACTGAAACTCCCAAAATCATCCAATTGTTATAATCGGCTTACATGTGTGGCAGGTAACCTAATGATTAAGAGTGTTGGGCTAGTAACTGAAAGGTCGAGGGTTTGAATCCCAGAGCCTGCAAGGTGGAAAAATAGGCTTTTTTAAATTTTGCCTTTATTTAACTAGGCAAGTCTTCTGCCCTTGAGCAAGGCAGTTAACCCCCACAACAACTGCTCCCCCACGCTTATGACATGGATGTCGATTAAGGCAGCCACCCGCACCTCTCTGATTAATTCAATGCAACTGACTAATACGTATTTCCCTTCCCCATTTAAAGCAATAACCTACACGTGTGTGGTCAGCTGTTTCCTGCAGCCTTGTGACAACCGTGGGCTTTGGATAAATCAATCAATGTCAGATTTATTTTCCCAGTGAATCTCCGTTTGGATATTGGTTGGGATCAGTAGCGAAGCATAGTTAAAATCACTGGGGAATCAAGGCAGAAAAAAAGGCATATTACAACCTATGTGATGGTTGCGTTGTTTGCTCTATAACCTGATAGTTCATATGCCTTGACACCATGATATATAGGCCTAAGGTTGAGACAATAAGAAGACACAGTGGCAGAATAAATTCAACAACAACTTTGTTTCATCACAAAACCGGAGAGCAACATCTGCCCAGTGGAGTCCAACATCTGCCCAGTGGAGTCCAACATCTGCCCAGTGGAGTCCATGCAACAAACAGTGACATAACATAAAGCATGATCAAGTTAATGTTTCCAACATTTTTTCGGACTACTAAACTACTATTGGTTTAGAATACAGAAGAGTTACCGCAAATCACAAAGAAAACAGGAGCTGGATCCACTATTCCAGCACCATTTCAACTTCATCAAATCACTTCTGCATAGTCTAATACAGTAACAACTAAAATATTCCAAAAACAATTTTGTCCAATCAATGTAAGCTAAAAATCATGTGGCTGTCTATGTTACTGATTTCTGTTTGTGTATGTCTGTCTCTCTGTGTGTGCATAAGAAGAAAAAACATGTTGACTCATCCTACTTGAAGAGAAACGCCAATGCCATCCCCCTCTCCTTTTTGTTGCCGAAACGGTCTATGACTCTGTCATATACACTACCGGTCAAAAGTTTTAAAACAGCTACTCATTCAAAGGTTTTTGTTTATTTGTACTATTTTCTACATTGTCGAATAATGGTGAAGACATCAAAACTATGAAATAACACATATGGAATCATGTAGTAACCCAAAAAAGTGTTAAACAAATCTAAATATATTTTATATTTGAGATTCTTCAAATAGCCAGCTAATAGCCTTGAATTAGCCTTGAATTCTAAATAAATCACAGACAGTGTCACCAGCAAAGCACCCCCACACCATAACACCTCCAAGCTTCACGGTGTGAAATAGACATGCGGAGAGCCCACACTGCGTCTCTCAAAGACACAGCAGCACCAAAAATCACTCATTTAGACTACAGACCAAAGGACACATTTCCACCAGTCTAATGTCCATTGCGCGTTTTTCTTGGCCCAATCAAGACTCTTCTTCATATTGGTGTCCTTAAGTAGTGGTTTCTTTGCAGCAATTTGACAATGAAGGCCTGATTCACACAGTCTCCTCTGAACAGTCGATGTTGAGATGTGTCTGTTTCTTGAACTCTGTGAAACATTTATTAGGGCTGCAATCTGACTCTGGTAACTCTAATGAATGTATCCTCTGCAATGAGTTAACTCTGGATCTTCCATTCCTGTGGTGGTCCTCATGAGAGCCAGTTTCATCATAGCGCTTGATGGTTTTTGCGACTGCACTTGAAGAAACTTTCAAAGTTTTTGAAATGTTCCATATTGACTGACCTTCATGTCTTAAAGTAATGATGGACTGCCATTTCTCTTTGCTTATTTGAGCTGTTCTTTCCATAATATGGACTTGGTCTTTTACCAAATAGGGCTGTCTTCTGTATACCCCCCCCCCCCCCCCCACCCACCTTCCTAGAGCTGTCATCAATCTGTCATCAAGTGTGCAAAGCTGTCATCAAGGTAAAGGGTGGCTATTGGAAGAATCTCAAATATAAAATATATTTTGATTTGTTGAACTCATTTTTGGTTACTACATGATTCGTAGGAAAGATTCCTAAATCTTGGAAAACTGCTTTTGTTTTACCACTCCTCAAGGGAGGTGATGGTAGTGAGTTGGATAATTATCAGCCCATCCCCAAGCTCTCCTGTTTGGCTAAAATGCCAAAGTCATTGGTGAATAGGCAACTACAATCTTTTTTTAACTGTTAACAATACTCTTTCTAGTAATCAATCTGGCTTCGGACCTAAACACAGTACTATTACGGCCACTGTACGTGTTGTAAATGATATTACTAATGCCCTAGATAATAGAAAGCACTGTGCCACCTTGTTCATAGATTTGTCTAAAGCTTTTGATACTGTAGACCATGCGATACTTTTGTGTAAGCTATGTCAATAGGACTGGTATTGGATGCCTGTTGTGGGTTTCATGACTATCTAAAGGATAGAAATCAGGCTGTTAGAGTCGACAGCATCCAGTCGGAGCCATTGGAGTTGGTTAAAGGGGTCCCACAAGGTTCTATACTTCGTCCATTACTGTTCACTCTCTACATAAACAATATCGGTGATGAGATAAGAAAGTGTCAAATTCATTTATATGCTGATGACACTGTCGTGTACTCTATCGCTTCAACAGCTGACCAAGCATCATCACTATTGGAGAAAGATTTTAAGATATTACAAGGGTCTTTTAAACAGCTGAAACTTGTTTTGAATGCAAAGAAAACACATTTCATGATTTTCAATAGGTTCAAAAAGTTGGTTGAAAATACACTTGCACTTATGAGCTTAGATGATTATCGAATTAATCAGGTCTCTGCATATAAATACTTAGAGATATGGTTGGATGATAAACTGTCTTTTAAAATGCATATCGCCAAACTTTGTAAACGGCAAAAAAATCATGCTAGGCTTCCTCTATAGAAACAGGACATGTTTGTCCTTTACAAATAGAAGACAAATTGTGCAAGCTATCTCTGTTATTGCTTATGGGGATATTATCTACATGCATGCTACGGCATCAATACTTAAATCACTGGATGCTACTTATCATTGCGCACTTAGGTTTATTACGGGTGCTAGCTACAGAACTCACCACTGTGTTTTATATCAAAATGTGGGTTGGACTTCGCTGTCCATGAGACAAGAACAACATGCTCTCGTGTTTGTCTATAAAGCACTTTTGAATAAACAACCTTCTTATTTATCATCAGTCATCAATATTAGAATTAGAATTCCTAAAACCAGGTTTCAAGCATGGATTACACTTGAGGCCATGCGATTTCCACAGAGTTGAGTATGGCTGCCTTTTCCTGTTACGCTCCTTGCCTATGGAATAGCCTGCAGACTAAACTTAAACTTGAGACACTTGTCCCCCTTGCCCATTTTAAATATTTATTGGAGGATTTGTATTTTTGTATTGCTTGAAACTGTTTCGGGTAATTTAGGTTCTTGTGCTGTTAAGGGAATAACCTGTGTGTAAATGTAACAATCTGCTGCTGTATTTGTGTGTTATCTGTGATCGTTTTGTTTGTCTTGTGTAGTTTCTTAATCATTGTACCAAAACTGTATGTGTAAACATGTACACGCAGGGCCCAGCTGAAAAAGAGACCTTGGTCTCAGTCTGTGTTCCTTATATAATAAAAGCATTTCATGTGTTATTTCCTAGTTTTGATGTCTTCACTATTATTCTACATTGCAGAAAATAGTAAATATAAAGAAAAACCCTTGAATGAGTAGGTGTTCTAAAACATTTGACCGGTAGTGTACAGTATACGCTTTTCCTGCCTAAAATGCTCGCTCACTAGCCTACCTTCCTTTCATGGAAAACAATTAGCCAGCTAGTTAACATTAGCCTACTGCATCTAGCTACATATCGAACTTCCATCCTCTCAGGCCAGAGGCACAATGTATGAATTTATGGTTGGATCAGAATCACCGTTATAATCATTGGCCAGTACAGAGAATTAAGTTAAACCACATACTGTATCTGAATCCATATCTCTGTCCTTGGCTAATTTAGGAAAGGAATTTTTTTCTGTCCATGGCTAATTTAGGAAAGGAACAATTTTAGTTAGCTAGCTAGTCACCAGAGGAAAACAACACAATGAGATGCAACAATACACATTCTCTTGTCAATTATATTTGGATTGATGTGATGTGATTGGTCTGAAGCCAAATCCAAAACTGGGTCCCATTTACACTTTTTTTGGTGCACCAGGACCATTCACAGTTGATCTCACTTAGTTTAGCTCTACGCTGATTGGCTATTATTATATCATTTTTTATCAAGGGAGGCCAAATGCTCACTGGCTTCCCTTGCATTCAATGCTACGTGCAGCAACAATATCATACTCTTTTTGACCAGACAGCATCAAATAGATGGATTACACATACAGACACAGAGGGGCACTGTTTCTCTCGCTCAGATGCTTTCTCTGGTAAGATACATTCAGCCTCTTGCGAAATGATGGGAAATGATGAAACACAGAGAGACAAAAGATCAATTAACTTATGTTTCTTTCTTTTTTTATTGGTAAATGTCACTGCTATTAAGCTGTGGAAATTTTAGCTAAATTGAGGCGAGTGCTGCTCATGATCGTATTTAATAGCACTGACCAGAACATTCTGCCAGTATAAAAATATCACTTTTTTTATATGACATCGGTTCCACACATTCCAGTGACGCAAGTTAAATATTGATGCAAGGAAAAATGCTATTTGTATTTTATTCTGTGATATTTCATTATATTCTTAACCTACTATAAAATAGCCTATCCTGGGCCTCCCGGGTGGTGCAGTGGTCTAGGGCACTACATCGCAGTGCTAGCTGTGCCACCAGAGACTCTGGGTTTGCGCTCAGGCTCTGTCGCAGGGAGGGTTTGGCCGGTAGGGATATCCTTGTCTCATCGTGCACTAGCGACTCCTGTGGCAGGCCGGGCGCAGTGCACGCTAACCAGGTTGCCGCGTGCACGGTGTTTCCTCTGACACATTGGTGATGCTGGCTTCCGGGTTGGATGCGCGCTGTGTTTACAAGCTTGGGTTTGTGTTTTGGAGGACGCATGGCTTTTGACCTTCGTCTCTCCTGAGCCCATACGGGAGTTGTAGCGATGAGACAAGATAGTAACTACTTTTTAAAAATAAAATAGCCTATCCTGTCTGTGTGTTGACTGTGATCAGGGTAGCCTAAGTGTGTCTTGTACTGTTGGAAGGTGAACCTTTGCCCCGGTCTGAGGTCCGGAGCGTTTCTGAGCAGGTTTTCATCAAGGATTTGCTCCGTTCATCTTTGCCTCGATCCTGACTAGTCTTCCAGTTCCTGCAGCTGAAAAACATCCTCACAGCATGATGCTGCCATCACCACGTGACACTTGGCATTCAAGCCAAAGAGTTTAATCTTGGTTTCATCAGACCAGAGAATCTTGTTTCTCATTGTCTGAGAGTCTTTTAGGTGCCTTTTGGCAAACTCCAAGCAAGCTGTCATGTGCCTTTTACTGAGGAGTGGCTTCTGGCCACTCTACTGTTGTGTCTTTGGCATCATTAAAACTGAAGGCTTATTTTTATCAAATAACTCTCTGTAATTATTATTACGCGATTAAACTGATTAATCATGCAACTGTAATTAACTAGGAAGTCGGGGCATCAAGGAAAATATTCAGATTGCAAAGTTATAATTGTCCTAATATAACTTTCAGAAATTATTCTGTACCTCACGTTAGTCTCATTCCAAACGTCGTAAATTGTTGGTTATTTGCACGAACCCAGTCTTCACTATGAGTCATCAATACATCAATTGTCTTAAATAATTTATTTACTAACTAAGTAATTCACAGAAATGCATAAACAAACAGTAGATCGTTACAAGGAAATGATAACAGAGTTTCCCTAGTGGGATAAACCGGTATCGCGGCTTGGTGGACAAAAAGGGAAGTGGGGGTCGACTGATATGAGACACTACAAAGTTGATAATTATAACAATTGAAATGCTAATCTTTTGCACATGAACGCTCACTCATTTGGGAATAATTGCAATCAATATATATATTTGTGCTCAGTGTGTCGTTGGGATCTCTGTTGAAAAGTTTGTTTCTGTTGGAGAGTTTGTCCATCCTCTCTCTGTCGTGGGTAGAATGGATAGTTCAGAGTGACATTCATTCATGTCGTTATAGAATAGAAGGCTATGCAGAGTGAGAATAGAATGTTTCGGCGGTTGTCGGTCTTCGCGTTCAATGATACCGAATTCCAAGCTGCAGACTAGTAATTAACATCAAAGACTTGTTTTTATTCTGTCGGTATTGATAGTCTAAGAGTTTAACCACTTGGGATGGTTAAAAGATTCAGCATCTACTAAACCTTATTTCCCTCTATGATAGAGGTACTGGTCTCAACCCTTAGTCCCCCTCGTAATTGATGTAAGCTCGGTCGGATGATAGAAAACCATAGGTGGGGGTTTTATTCGGAACATCGAAAAGGGCTGTCTCATGACGCCAGGTCCTGTCTGTGCCCCTGGGTGCGTGCCACTGACTTATTGAAACATAGCATCCGTCATTTCACAAATAGTATCATCTTTACTCATTTATTTTGTACAACAATTAGATGTAAGCCTCATAACTGAGACTATTGTATTAACAGCGTTATGGTAATGTATTGTATCTCATGAGTTTCACAAAATTGTACCAAACGGACCAGTTCGTAGCTGGATTCTTCACCGATCTTTTATACATTCTCCAGAACATAAATATTGTTCGGACCTCCAATTCTGTGAGGGGGAAGAAATTCCTTTGTTCTCTCTATGAAAACTGTCTCTCTATATACTGTGGCCATGAGGAGATAGTCTCCTCCAGGAATTTACGACCTCTCTGACCACAGAAGCCTGGGTGTAGGAGACAGAGCTATATGGTGCAGAGGTAGGGGAGGGTGCTCGCTGTGTCCAAAGAGGGCAACGTCATGACACTACCATAATGGCCTGATTGGTGGAGTGCTGCAGAGATGGTTGTCCTTCTGGAAGGTTCTCCCATCTCCCCAGAGGAGCTCTGGACCTCTGTCAGAGTGACCATTGAGTTCTTCGTCACCTCCCTGACCAAGGCCCTTCTCCCCCGATTGCTCAGTTTGGCCGAGCGGCCAGCTCTAGGAAGAGTCTTGGTGGTTTCCAAACTTCTTACATTTAAGAATGATGGAGGCCACAGTGTTCTTGGGGACCTTCAATGCTGCAGACATTTTTTGGTACCATTCCCTAAGATCTGTGCCTCGACACAATCCTGTCTCGGAGCTCTAAGGACAATTCCTTTGACTTCATGGCTTGGTTTTTGCTCTGACATGCACTGTCAACTGTGAGAGCTCAACTTCGAGTCTTAATTTCGTGTCTGAATACTATTGTAAATAAGGTATTTCTGTTTTTATTTTTTTTTATACATTTGCAAACATGTGCATGGGAGATATAAAATACTTATCCCGGCAAGAATGTGGTAAAAATTGGATTGTATGAATTGGGCCCTAAAAAACAGGCAGATTCTTTTTTTACAGGCAACATACCGTAAAGCTGTGGTATTCAATCTTTTTCAGCGAAATCCCAATTTATTCGGCCAGAATATCTGGGGACCCCATTGTTTTCCCATGGATTTCTTGTGACTGGACCCCACCCTAAATCTAATTACACAACCTTAAAATAGGTCCATTTCAATATTTACATCAGCAAATAATTTTTGCATTTTCATCTCATCAAAATGAAAAGAAACCAATGTATAAATTTACTCAATAAAATTGTATTTTTCTTATTATCTTTCTCAAAAACGTTTGTATAATGTCCCATACAATAATCCTTCCCTCCCACTGCAGTTCCCTCACGCTAAGGTCATGACCCTGACTTTGACTACCACTGCCCTAAAGTCTGTCTGTAAATGTATTTAACCTTTATTTAACTGGTCAAGTTATTTAAGAACAAATTCTTATTTACAATGGCCTACCCGGCCAAACCCTAACGACGCTGGGCCAATTGTGCACCGCCCTATGGGACTCCCAATCACAGCTGTTTGTAAAATAGCCTGGACTCGAACCAGGGTCTGTAGGGGTACCTTAGACCGCTGCGCCACTCGGGAGCCCAAGTGTATATGTAATTACAAAGCAGTAAATGACTGTTACTATAATGCTTCTAGGATAATGACAATGCAATTACACAGGTATTGTAACTTTGTATAATGAATCAAATATCTACAAGCACTCATTCCCTATGGCAACTGTTAATGACACATAGCCCCTCATTCCTCGTATGCACATTGCTGCTCTCTCTGTCTTCTCACACATTGAACACATCTGAAGAGCAGAGTGCTGCCAAGGCCAAACGGAATGATCAAGAATTAGTCTTCTACACATTGATGTCATTGTTTGAAGCCAGAGGCAAAAAACAACCAAAAATGTGAACAAAGGACAAAAGAGAAAATAAAGAGGATTTAGGTCAATTTGCTATCAATAAGATCAATAAGTTCAATAAGATACAGTTGAAGTCGGAAGTTTACATACACCTTCGCCAAATACATTTAAACTCAGTTTTTCACAATTCCTGGCATTGAAACCAAGTCAAAAATTCCCTGTCTTAGGTCAGTTAGGATCATCACTTCATTTTAAGAAAGTGAAACATCAGAATAATTGTATAGAGAATGATTTATTTAATTTATTTCCACATTCCCAGTGGGTCAGAAGTTTACATACACTCAATTGGTATTTGAAAGCGTTGCCTTTAAATTGTTTAACTTGGGTCAAATGTTTTGGGTAGCCTTCCACAAGGTTCCCACAATAAATTGGGTACATTTTGGACCATTCCTCCTGACAGAGCTGGTGTAACTGAGTCAGGTTTGTAGATCTCCTTGCTCACACACGCGTTTTCAGTTCTGCCCACTAATTTTCTATAGGATTGAGGTCAGGGCTTTGTGATGGCCACTCCAATACCTTGACTTTGTTGTCCTTAAGCCATTTTGCCACAACTTTGGAAGTATGCTTGGAGTCATCGTCCATTTGGAAGACCCATTTGCGACCAAGCTTGAACTTCCTGACTGATGTCTTGAGATGTTGCCTCAATATATCCACATAATTTTCCTACCTCATGATGCCATCTATTTTGTGAAGTGCACCAGTCCCAGAACGCGTCTCCTTCCTGAGCGGTATGACGGCTGCGTAGTCCCGTGGGGTTTATACTTGCATATTATTGTTTGTACAGATGAACGTGGTACCTTCAGGTGTTTGGAAATTGCTCCCAAGGATGAACCAGACTTGTGGAGGTCTACAATTTTTATTCTGAGGTCTTGGCTGAATTATTTTGATTTTCCCATGATGTCAAGCAAAGAGGCACTGAGTTTGAAGGTAGGCCTTGAAATACATCCACAGGTACACCTTGAATCAAATTATGTCAATTAGCCTATCAGAAGCTTCTAAAGCCATGATTTTCAGAAATCATTTTCTGGAATTTTCCAAGCTGTTTAAAGGCACAGTCAACTTAGGGTATGTAAACTTCTGACCAACTGGAATTGTGACACAGTGAATTATAAGTGAAATAATCTGTCTGTAAACAATTGTTGGAAAAATTACTTGTGTCATGCAAAAATAGATGTCCTAACCGACTAGCCAAAACTATAGTTTGTTAACAAGAAATGTGTGGAGTGGTTGAAAAATGAGTTTTAATGACTCCAACCTATGTGTATGTAAACTTCTGACTTCAACTGTAGGTGCTCAGGAATGCTTCTTTCAAGCAATTTTGTTGTGTCCAATGTTCTTACCATCATTCTCTCGATAGCAAAGGGTTGACATTGATGAATGTGCAAATATGCACTGTAGACTCGTCCATGGACAGACAGCTCTGCATGGCAAAACATTCCCCATTTGTACTGTCGCCTGTATGCATGTATTCCCAGAGTTTCCCAAGGACTAAACCTGTGGCTATAAATGATATTCCCAACAAATGCTTTACGATGTGTGATGCTTAACATTGGGGGACACTATTAATGGTCTAGCCCACTATTGCATCAGTAAACTGATTTAAGCCATAGCAGGTGCCCCAGAGCACAGAGAGCACAGCCGAGTCACTGCACAAAGAGCGCTGCTGTCTCTGTCTGGGCTTTGTAGACAGGATATCCACAGATGTGGAGCCAGACCAGATGGCATGTACATCTGAGACAGAGCAGACCGCGGAGACACTGGAGACAGAGGGATAAAGAGACACAGAGATGGATGAGGGGACAAGGAGACATAGAGAGTAGTGGGGGAAAGAGAGGGCCAGAGCTCAGGCCCAGACACATGTGTGAGCGGAGCGTTCCGAGTAGGCAGCCATGTGAGGGTGACATTTAACCAGCCCCCGACTCTCTCGCTCCCCATTGACTCACTCTGCATAGCCTACAACATGCCTGCAGGCTATTGGGGACAATGGCTGCCTTCTCCTTTAGCCGGCATCAAAAGAACAGATGAATGCAGCCACACGATCAAGGGGCCCTCAGAAGTATAAAATACAAATGTAATATCTGAATTATGTCCCTGTGGTGTGCTCCAGCCCTGGACGTTATTCTCTAGTTTATACAGCACAAGCTGGCCTTGTCTTACCCCGCCAAACAGACCCCTAATCATTTCGGTGACATAATTTGTCTACAGAGAATACAAGATATGAGAAAAAGAACATATTAATAAAATCAAATATGCTTTTTTTCTTTGTACTGCGAGTGATGTCTTTTAGATCTGAACCGAGAACCCCTTGCAGTTGCACAACAATAGCACAAAGGGAATATCAGATGAAAGCATTAGCAATGTAAATAACTATTCTGCTGGTGAAAGTGAGAGAGCGAGAGAGAGAGACAGAGAGAGACAGAGAGAGAGAGAGAGACAGAGAGAGAGAGAGAGACAGAGAGAGAGAGAGAGAGAGAGAGAGAGAGAGAGAGAGAGACAGAGAGAGAGAGAGAGCGAGAGAGAGAGAGACAGAGAGAGAGAGAGAGCGAGAGAGAGAGAGAGAGACAGAGAGAGAGAGAGAGACAGAGAGAGAGAGAGAGAGAGAGAGAGAGAGACAGAGAGAGAGAGAGAGAGAGAGAGAGAGAGAGAGAGAGAGAGAGAGAGAGAGTTGTCCAATTAAAGGTCCAACGCAGTCTGTGAGAGACAGCCAGACCGAGCTCATTGCCAAAATATAATAATCAGGTGAGGGACAGATAGTTCTAATCTGTCTGTAAGTAAATGGATATACTTGACAGGACGGGATGGCAGGACAGGCACACACAAGCACACAGAAGGACAGGCAGGCATTCGGACAGTACATCCCAAATAGAGCTGTATGACTCAGAAGGGAGAGGTGTACACAACTGGCATTGGCAGTGCCGACAGACACAGAGAGACAATGAGCCCTGGGCTGGTCCGGGACTCTATATGATTGGTAAGACTACTTCTTATATTTACCTAAGCTCTGCAAGTCATTCTGGGTGACAGTGTAGGGCTAAATAAAGATATAATATCAAGATGATACCATGAAGACATGAGAAAGAAGGGCAGACAGCCAGGATGAGATAAAGATCTGGAGCTGGGAGGAAAGACTCCAGTACTCTCCACTCTGTTTGGGGTTTGTGGAACTCCTAATGGCACTTCCTATCTCAGTGTCCACTTTAAACAGAGTTCTGTTGAAAGGAAGATCCATTAAACATGGCCTTTCATTCCAATTTGTCTTCAAAAGAGGGTAAAGGAGCTCATTATGTAGGCTCTGTTCTTTCTTGACTATTAGATTGGCTAAGAAAGAGAAGTTAGTAATGCCTGCTTATCTCACAACCTTATGAGTACAGGATTAAAAGATCAAAGGCCGGACTTGGTTTAATATTATAGAAAATGTAAGCCCTTTATATACGCTTTTTAGACCAATGCCTTTTTTTTATCTACTTTCAAAACTTGGATCAAAATAACCAAAAATTAATTTTCATTTCCATTGAACGTCCAATATAAAATGTAGGTCCACACCTCTCTCATATATCCAGAGCGAGGAGCGAGGCAAGGCAGCAAGAAGGAACCTTAAAGACCTTTAAGTCGGCTCACTGTTAATTTCACGCACTTCAAGACACATTTGAGTAAACATAGAACATAGAAACATGAGTTTAAAAGGGAAACTGGGTTGAAAGTGAAGCTGAACCATGCTATGCCATAGTTGGACTAGTCACTTGCGGTAGTCTATCCAAATTGTGAGTTAATGAAAAGATCCAGTAAGCACTCAATTACACACTTGAAGGGGGACTGATACAAACACAATGACTTTCAAAGTGCTGGGAGATTTTTTGTTCTCAGGGGCTGCGGGCCACTCTAACGAGGATGGATGTGCGTTTCTGGCACTCACTTCACAGAGCAAATCCAGCTTTGCAGTCTGTCTGACGGCCTCATGCTCATTATTCCACCAGGGAAATATGCTACAGCTCCACAACAACAAAAAGGGGACACTGACTTTTGTGGCAGACAGTGAGTCTCTGTCTCTCACTGAGGCCAACTAGGGTTGACTACAGAGAGTTTTCAAACCAACGACATTACAGTGTAGTCTGCCCCTCAGCCTCAAACTTAATTTACAGGAAGAAGACCTAGCTGGAACCGACGGCAAACAGCATTGCCATCTAAACAATGTGCTGCTACAACTTTTGATGTAGTCATCTTTTAATCTGTTACATCGGCCGCTTGCCAAGGCTTGAACCTCCTCTGAAAATGGCCTGTTTGATGACTTCTGTAGAGCCTCGTTGGTGACATCAACAAGCCCTCATCCTTCAAAAGCCAGCAGCACAGACACTATGAGACACAGGGCCCAGTGAAATAAATAAGCCAACCCTGCGAGGTTGTTGGATGCTGGTCAATCCTAGGTTTATGTAACTAACTTTGAAAGTTAAAAGGATATCCCGCTTGTTAACACAACAGGCACTTCCTGCCATACTCGCAATAGCAATTGTGAAAAGCTCCCTGGAGATGGCCAGTATTCGAGTAGGCAGGCTATTGAAATCAATGCCCAGAGGAGCTGTTCAGTTTGAACAACCAAGACAACTACTGTAACGGGCTACATCTATAATGAAACCTACTTCAGAGATAATACTTGAGTTTTGTTCGTATTATTTATCTATGAAACCTAGTGTTAGTCTGAGTCTCTTGAATTGAGGTAAACTGTTCGTAGACTAGCATCAGCACCATCAGCTATTACCATCAGCAGAAGCCCTGTTGTCAGCTGTAGGGGATGCTGGTGCCACTCACTAGTATGTGACCCTCAGAATCATTTAGTACTGATGTGACAGCTGTGCTGTTCTTAAAGTGAGTCATGCTGAGGTATGCAGGGCTGGATGTCACTCTGATTCCCTCTGCCATTTCCACACAGAATGGCACAGTTGAGCTGTAGGCTACAGTATGTACAATACTATAAGCAACTGATTTGAAGGGCCTGGGAAAGGCTGTGTGTTGACAGATGTAGGATCTTAATTTGATTACTCTTTTGTTGCTGAGAAAAGTGCAAACTTGTAGTGTATTTGAGTTTTAAAAAGGGTTCTAAAGTTTGTCATTTCCACTTTGACATTTCAGACTTAATAATGTGCCCTAATTAAAAATGTATCACCCCTACAAAAATTTCAAATGAATTATAGTCTACATAATAATTCATATTTCCTGTTGCTGCAGGGTTGTTTTCCTGCTGTAGCAAACTGGCTCAAATTAAGATCCTACATCTGTATGTTGAAGACGGGCAATGAATGAAAAGCTCTCTGGGGCGTCCTCAGCTATGACGTTGTCAAAGGCAACAGCACACAGTGCAATACCCTGAAGAATGGATGACCTGACTGGTTATGCAGGATTTTCCTTTTGACGGTTTTGACGCTGGACCACTGCACATCATTAATGGTTGAAAGGCTAGTGATTTGCACTTCACAGAGAGAGGGGGCTGTGTGCAGACAGTACAGTCTGAGGCTCTTCACACACAGACATCCCAGGCCTCCAGGTCCTTGTGGTATGCTGTGGTATGTAGGGGGTCAGGGTCGTCTCTCTTTCTCCTTTCTCCTTAGGTAACGTCAACTCTGGCCCATCGAGATAAGAGGCACATGCTCTTAATTACCCGGGCTTTCAATCTCTCTCTCCAGCCTCCCTCCCTCACACATCTGGCTTCAGCTCTCTGAGGATGGACAGGCCAATAAAAGCATGGAGGTCAGAGAGAAGTAGAGGGAGGCAGGGGGGATGGGGGGAGTGAAAGAGAGAGAGGGGGGAGAAAGAACAGGGGGCAGGAGAAGAGGAGATAGAACACAATGTAATGGGATAGGGGGTGAGGGCAGAGAGAGAGGGGGAGAGAAGCATGGCGGCAGTACACCTTGATCATTTCAAAGCAGACATTATCCAATGTTATTCCAGTAGCAGTATAAAAAGATCAATCAATACATTCTTACCATCTTCCTCAATACCCAATTTACAGTAACTCCTTTTCCATTAATCCCTTTCTCCTTCATGTGTGAGATAAGACTCATGTTCAGATCTGGCAGCGATCCTTAGACCAAAAAACCCTGTGAGATGGACAGACCTACCGATACAAACTGTGAATTCTGTGGGCTCCCTGTGTTGAGGCCTGCTCTGTTTGCCTTGGTGTAAGTACTGAGTAGGTCTCGGTGTAAGCGAGTATTGGTGTGAGTGAGTTGGAAGAGCACAGAACAGGAGATAGTCGGGGCTGTGGATCATTACAGCTCGTTAGTGTCCCTGCTGCCTGCCCAGAGGCCCTGCGTGGGGCCTCTGTTTTGCTCAGAGAACCTCTGCTAAGATAGAGGGAGTGCGGAGAGAAAGGATGAGGGGAGGGATGGGGGGATGACGGGAGGAAGGGGTCCACGCCACTTACAGCAGCAGCCCCAGAGACATATCCAAAAGATCTGCAGCTCAGCTCTCATTTCATCTGTGTCATCCCCACAGCCACTAGGCAGTTTAGCAGGGAAATGGCTTCTAAAATATACATCTGTCTTCATGTCAGCACATACCAAGCTCTCCTCAAATCCAATGCGTGCATACGCCCGCAGGTTTTGAACGATCAATTCCAAATTTAAAACATCAGTTGGTGGTGATGGGGCGTTTGATGTGAGCTCTATAACGAGCTATATAGTTCATGCTGCCTGGTGGAGAGGTGGATGGACAGAGGGATTGTTTACTCTCAGAGAATGAAAACAGTTGAAAATCGTCTGATGAGACGATTATGTTTGAACAACTACCACAAAAGGACTTGTGCCGTCCAGCAAATTCACACAAAATGTGCCGTCCAGCAAATTCAGCGCACTACTTCAGCATTCCTACAGTACTTTTTTCCTCATACTATAAAGTATTTCCACTGGAGTTAAAAACTTGCAAAAATTCTACAAGTAACTGCAGGTATTGTTATGTAAAGTTGATTTATTTACTTTTTACCCCTTTTTCTCCTCAATTGGTAGTTACAGTCTTGTCCCATCGCTGAAACTCTTGTGTGGACACGGGAGAGGTGAAGGTCGAGAGCCTTGCGTCCTCCGAAACATGACCCAACACTGCTTCTTGACACACTGCTCACTTAACCCGGAAGCCAGCCGCACCAATGTGTCGGAGGGAACACCGTACAGCTGGGAACTGAAGTCAGCGTGCATGCGCCCGGCCGCCACAAGGAGTCTCTAGAGTGCGATGGGACAAGGGCATCCCGGCCGCCAAACCCTCCCCTAACCCGGACAGCGCTGAGCCAATTGCCTCATGGCTCTCCCTGTCGCAGCTGGCTGCAACACAGCCCGTGATCGAACATGGATCTGTAGTGACGCCTCTAGCACCGCGATTCTGTTCATTCATCCTCTGCGCCTTACTGGCGAGGCAACTGCAGGTATTGTTAAGTTAAGCAGATTATCTATAAATGCACATAGTTTATAGCCCTTTGTCCCATGTTCTTATCCTTAAATCTTAAACAGTGTGCACTCTTCTGCTTCATGTTTTGGAGTTGCTATGCTGTCTTATACAACCTGGCAACTCAGCTCCTGAAACTGCCCTTTTACTCAGAGAGACGGTCGGTAGGGTGCACATCTACATCTGTTGTCGTGGTAATACAATGAAAGTTTAGATGCCAATCACCGTATAAGTTCAAAGATGAAAAAGCCTGGAAGGAGGAGAGATGACTAGAAACTAATCGGTTGGCCGTTTTATGTGTGGATTAATTGCGGAGTAGAGGTCCTTGTGCATTTCAGGTAAAATAACAACTCAATGTTTATATCCCAGGACAAATTAGCTAGCAACAGCAAGCTAGCTAAATAGGACAAATTAACGTTAGCTAGCAAGTGCAAGCTAACTAGCTAAATTGCCATACATGTTTAATGCTTTTCGACCCGTCCCCAAATTAATGTCATTGGTTCAGAGTTTGTTTTGATATTTTAACCTGCCTGTGATCACGTTTGGTGTGGGGGTGGCAAAATAAATGTATGCACGATGGCGCACACGCACAGCCAGTTTGGGTTCCGTGTTGGCGTCTGTCCTCCTCTGGGTACATTGACTTCAATACAAAACCTAGGAGGCTCTTGGTTCTCACCACCTTCCAGACTTACACAGTAATTATGACAATTTCCAGAGGATGTCCTCCAACCTATCAGAGCTCTTAAAGCATGAACTGACATGTTGTCCACCCAATCAAAGGATCAGATAATTAATCTAGTACTGAAAGCATAAGCTACAGATAGCTAGCTATCACTGCAGTGCATAAAATGTGGTGTGTCGTTGACTCAAAGAGAAAAACAATAGTTGAACAGTTTTGAAGAAATTCATTTTTTCCAAAATTAAGAAGAAGCAAGAGAGAGAGAGGGAGATACATTCATGTGAAAAACATATTACATATTTGGACAGATGGATATGTAATCTTCACTTCAACACGATTTACAGATAAAGGTAAACTATGTTAACAAATGACACTGAAAGATTATACTTTGCAATCATTTATTCATCAAAAATCAACAAAAATGTAATTCCATAGTGTGGAAAAAATAAGTACACCCCTAGCTTCAATAGCTTGTGTTGCCCCCTTTGGCTGAAATAACTACAAGTAGCCATTTCTTGTAACTGTCTATCAGTCTCTTACATTGACTGGGAGGATTTTTTGCCCACTCTTCTTTACAGTACTGCCTCAACTGTGTCATGTTTGAGGGTTTCTTGCATGCACGACCCGCTTCAAGTCCACCCACAGCATTTCGATAGGATTGAGATCTGGGCTTTGACTTGGCCATTCCATAAACTTCCATTTCTTATTTCTGAGCCATTCTGTGTTAGCTTTGCTTTCATGTTTTGGATCATTGTCCTTTTGCAAGATTCATGTTCGGTTCAGCTTCAGCTTTTTGACAGATGGCCTCACTTCCCTGGTACAATACAGAATTCATGGTTGACTCAATGATGGCAGGTTGGCCAGGCCCTGAGGCAGCAAAGCAGCCCCAAACCATATTGCCACTGCCTCCATACTTTACGGTTGGTATGAGGTTCTTCTGTTCAAAGGAAGTAGTTGTTTTCGCCAAACATGGCATCTGGCATTGCGGGCAAACAACTCCATCTTTATCTGTCCAGGGCACATTGTTCCAGTAGTTCTGGTCTTTACCCAGGTGTTGTCTGGCAAACATCAATCATGAATTGATATCATTTTTTGAGAGCAGAGGCTTCTTCCATTCTGACCTTCCATGTAGGGCAAGTTTGTGCATTCTCTTTCTGACAGTTGACTCATGCACTTCAACATTTATTGTGGCAAGAGAGGCCTGTAGATCCCTTGATGTCACCCTGGGGTTCTTAGAGACTTATATGAGCATCTTCTGGTCAGCTCTTGGGCTGAATTTGGTGGGACAATCTGTCCTAAATAGTTTGCCAGTGGTCTGGAATCTTCTCCATTTGTAGATGAACCATCGGACAGTGGAATGAGGTACTTCGAATTGCTTGGAAATGGATTTGTAACCACTCCAAGACTCATGGGCATCAATAATCTTTCTTCTGAGGTCTTTTGGTCTTTTGATCTTGGCATGATGTGTTACCACACACCCATTTGGTTAAGACCAAACCATACCAAGTTTCTAATCTCTATGGCAGGCTGGACCCTCCTAAGTTTCTCTCTGATGATTTAATAATCATTTGCAGCTGTTTTGGTGCACCTGATTCTAATTTTAGACATTTTTGTGATGGTATAGGTAGGGGTGTACAACATTTTTCTGCGTAAGGAAAATAGATTTTTGTTTATTTTAATTGCATAACATTTTCAAAAAACTTTTTTTGTGTGTGTGATTTGTTAAATTGGGTTACCTTTATCAATGAATGTGATGGGAATTTAGCTCAAATATCCATGTGTCCAAATATGTAAAAAATAATAATAATAATCCAGAGGGTGTACTTACTTTTTCACATGACTGTATATATTTGGTTGTATTTTTTTTAAACTTTCACTTTCACTTAGCTAGTTTAAGAACAAATTCTTATTCACAATGACGGCCTAGCAGTCATGATATGAAGGTTTGGATTGGAAAGGTTTTTCGCCTGGTCACAGACAGCTGATGTGTTGTGCACTGAAGTCTACAAGCGAAGGGAAAATATGAGAGGAGGAGAGCTCATAGATACAGTAGTTGTGAGAAGGAATTATATATACAAGGAGCAAAGTGATCATGCTGTGTATATATGGCTGCTGTGAAAGTATTCATTCTGCCGATTCTGTTGAAAAACGTTTCTTAAACGGAAGCAAACAGAACGAAACGGGGATAAACATACCTGAATTTGTCCAATAGAAAGTCTCATTTGCAACTGTTGGACAAATGATTACACCATAGATCAGTTAGGTGCAGGTAAGAGTGTGCAAGACAGTATTGAATGTGTCACTGTCTGTCACCTTGATTACTCATAATTCTCTCGACCTACATTGTAAACTTGAATTCATAGGCTAGGTTGTAGCAACCACATGCTGGGTATAGGGGAAATTTGAGTATCATGTAGTAACCTAAACCCATTGATGTTACATTGAGCTGGGTGAATGGAATTGGAAATATAGTCATCCAATATGCTATAAAAGAAATAAGGCAATGCTCATAAAACATTTTTTTAAAACATTCTCCCTCATCTTAAACGGCACCGACCGCCACTGGCGTGCACAGTTAGCTACCATGTGGGTGGCTGCAAAAGGGAGGATGGGAGTAGAAACAGAGAGGGCAGTCAAAACAGTGTTGTGTAAAAGAAAATTGTATTTGTCACATACACCGTTTACATCAGGTATAAAAGGTGCAGCGAGATGCTTGTGCACTAACTCCCTCAACATTGCAGTACAATAATCAATATCAGTGGCGGCCCGCCCATTAGGGCGTTAGGGGCGGCGCCCCACTTGTGATTGGTAAAGGTGTGTTAAATGTCTACATTTTCCTGTTTCAAAATAAGCTGTTCAGTTACTTACTACTCTGCCCCTCAGTGACTGCCAGCAGCAGAAGCTCCACCTCCACGGGCACATAGGCATGCAAACATTACTTGGATTGTTTTGCCAGCTATTTGATATGAGGGAGCCCTGCTAGCACACTAGCTCTCATGGCGGATCTGGTAGGACAAAAAAGCATGACGGTGGCGTATTGTTTTCCCCCATGTTGTTTATCAGATTCTACTGTAGCTAGGTGACAGGGCGACATGTTGTGAGGACTAAAACAGCATAAAACTGGGTGTATCACAGAGCATGATCAAATGAATTAGCCAGATACAGTCATTTTGAGAAACAGTGAGAAATGATTTGGTCGATTTTTTGTTAAAGTTATCTACCTTTGATAAGCAGCTAGCTACTGTAGCCATAGCTAGCTGGTAGCTTGCTAGCTATTTATCTCCCATGCCAATGTCAAGTCTTTCAAGACTAATATCTGACGGACTCAGAAATATAAAGTTATTTCAAAATGAAAAGTTAACTGGCTTTTTGACATGATGTTAGCTAACTATCCCCAGTTAGATAATGTGTTTCCACATATTGCATCTGCATGCTTGTCGCGTTCTCCCTGGTGCACTCATTCGTTCTTGACCTGGCTGCTCGTTCTAAATAGTATCATCTAATCTGTTCAAAACAGTGGCAGCATGTGCAGCCGTGGTCATTAGTGAAATAGGTGTATTTATGCTTATATTCAAGTGCACAGATCACATATTCACATATTCTCAAAGAAACTTCCGGTAGTTCGAAAACTTGGCATCATATTTCTGTCATGCTGCTTTGTTGACAACTCCAACCACCTTGCGCCCTGTGTATTCAGCCAATCAGCGGCCGCCACTGATCAATATCAATAATAAGAGTCAAAGCAAATAAAGTAAAAATTACTCTAAAATAAACAAGACTGCAAAGTTGGCTAGGAACTAGCAACAGGGCGACTGTGTCTGCCATTGCCATCTTGTCATCGATGTTTAGCAAAACGCTTATAGGCCTACTGTACAATGCTATTTGGAGACCTCAAGGCCTAGGCCATTTTTAAAGAGGAATGTATCTTGCTGTGCATATGGAAGTGGGGAAACATATTGTACAAACATGATAGACCAGAGGCCTGGAGAACATCAGTCAATAGACAACCAGACAGATGTTTGGGCAACATCATTGAGGACCCAACATCTGACAATCAAGCAATGAAATTACAGTTGAAAACAAGCTCATAAGCTTTCACTGTTGCAATCTCATTCTAACCCCGAATCCACTCAACTGTTGCAATCTCTCTCTAACCCCAAACCCACTCAACCCCCCCATTGTGAACACCCAATTCCTAGTCATCTACCAACCCCCTTTTCCCTCTTTACACTGTGATGCAGCACATGTCGCCTAGCTCTCTCCCTCTTCCAGGACGTTGTTGGAGGAGAGGGCGTGGGCCTCCGGAGCCCAGCGTTGCGCTGCGTCTCCCCACAGCAGGCTCTCTGCCTCTCTGTGGGCCTCCCCTGGGGCAGAGGGAAGATTAAAACAAACAGGAGTTTAATCAGTAGGGCCCCCGCTCTCTCCTCCACTCAGCCGGCAACAGAAGGAACCCCTCTCCAGGAAGGCTGCCTCAAATCAAAGCTTCCTGCTCGCCACTCGCTGCTTTGCCGATCCGTATCACAACAACAAAACCAGCAGAAACAATTATTTATTCCTTTTGATGTGGGTTTTTGAAGTTACCCCATCTCCCCTCCTCCCTACCCCTACCCAGCCTGCTCCCCTCCTCCCTCTCTTTACCCTCCTCCTCTCTGCTCTCTCTCCCCGTTTTTTTAACTCCAAGGAAACAAGGTCACACAGAAAGCTTCTCAAGAGAAAGGAGGAGGCTTCTGCTTCTTTTTAAAGAGGTAGAAACTCAGGAAATATAAACAACCCACACATCTCTTCGTGGAAAGAGCAACTTTCTTGTTCGATCCAGTTCAATTAGAGGAAACATGTTTCTGTGCAATGCTCTTCGTTATAATGGGGTATGAAGCAGGCTGATGGTCTGCACACATCCTGCAGAGAAAGACTAGAGACAGTTGGACAGAATTTGCTGGGGTGCGTGTGTGTTTTTGGGGAGAGTCTATGGGGGGGGCGGGGGGGGGGGGTTGATATGCTTCTCTTCTATGGATGTGCATGCCTGGGTGTGTAATTGTGTAAACGTGTGCAGGAAAAGAGGGACCCAGTTATGGCTCAAAGCTTCAACCCAACCAACAGTAACACCACCTGATAGTGATGACGTTACTAAACAAACAAAAGATAGAAGAAAAAGGAATTGAAAACAATTGACCTTTTTATTACATAGTTATTACATAGTATGACAAATAGTGATGGGGGGAAAAATGTTTACAGTTACATATCGCAATATTATTTTCGGATAATATTATATCGATATTTGACTCCAAGAAGATATAGACTGAGTCTACAAAACATTAAGAACACCTTCCTAATGGACTCTGCAAGGTGTCGAAAGCATTCCACAGGAATACTGGCCCATGTTGACTCCAGTTGTGTCAAGTTGGCTGGACGTCCTTCGGGTGGTGGACAATTCTTGATACACACGAGAAACTGTTGAGTGTGAAAAATCCAGCAGCATTGCAATTCTTGACACCAGTGCGCCTGGCCTGGCACCTACTACCATAACCCGCTCAAAGGCACTTAAATATTTTATCTTGCCCATTCACCCTCTGAATAGCACACATACACAATACATATCTCAATTATCTAAAGGCTTAAAAAATATTTTTTACCTGTCTCCTCCACTTCATCTACTCTGATTGAAGTTGATTTAACAAGTGACACCAATAAGGGATCATAGCTTCACCTGGATTCACCTGTTCAGTCTATGTCATAATGTTTTGTACACTCAGTGTATATATTGTATGTTTGTATATATTGTATGTTTGTATATTATATATATATATATATATATATATATATATATATATATATATATATATATATATATATATATATATATATATATATATAGAGAGAGAGAGAGAGATAGATAGATAGATAGATAGATAGATAGATAGATAGATAGATAGATACTGTAGATAGATAGATAGATATATTTTGTACACTCAGTGTGTATATATATATATACATATATATATATATATTTAGAATGTATTGGAACGCCGGCTGCAAGCCAGGCCTAATAGCCCAACGATTAGCAGCAATGTTCCAACATCTAGTAGAAAGCCTTCCCAGAAGAGTGGAAGCTGTTATAACAGCGAAGGGGGGGAACAACTCCATTTTAATGCTCATTATTTTGCAATGATATATTCGACGAGCAGCTGTCCACATACTTTGTAATGTAGTTTATATATGCAGTAGAGTTATCTAGCGCTAGCCGGTTGTACCTTGCAAAAACTCTGGTATTTGTCATCCTATAGCTTGTTCTCCATATCCCTTTTAAATAGTGAGCCCTTTTATTTCCCTGACTGATCAAAACTTGTTTTCTCATGCTCTCTCATCTCTCTGAATCGCAGTATCAAATCTCAATACATATAGAATCGTGAGAATCGCAATACATAGCGTATTGGCACCTAAGTATCGTAATAATATCGTGAGGTCCCTGGCAATTCCCAGCCCTAATGACAAATGTGCACAGAGGAAGAGTTTGTATACGTATTGGCTTCAACAATGGATCTGTCACCCAGGTTAACAAGAAAGCTGTTTTTCCAAGAGGATAAAAAGTTCTTAGATTTGCCTTTGCCAAAGTCTTCCCAGTTGAGTATACCACAACATCTGCTAGAGGTATTAAACGGTTCTGGTTCCTCATCAAAAGGTTTAGCAACGACCTCTTCAAAAAACAGATGGTAATCATGTTTTTATCATTTGCTGAAAGTTGTGATACACTAAATATAATTTGTCTTTAGTTAGGCGCTACACAATTCAAACCTTAACTGTTTACCAAACATAATTTTTTCAAGTCAGATATTATTATGTCAGGAAGAAACATCATTCAATATTTTTACATTTAGACTGATGTCCATATGTCACATACAGTAGTTTACACACACTTAGGTTGGAGTCATTAAAACTCGTTTTTTAACCACTCCACATATTTCTTGTTAACAAACTATAGTTTTGGCAAGTCGGTTAGGACATCTACTTTGTGCATGACACAAGTAATTTTTCCAACAATTGTTTAAGACAGATTATTTCACTTATAATTCACTGTGTCACAATTCCAGTGGGTCAGAAGTTTACACACACTAAGTTGACTGTGCCTTTAAATAGCTTGGGAAAATTCCAGAAAATTATGTCCTGGATTTAGAAGCTTCTGAAAGGCTAATTGACATCATTTGAGTCAATTGGGGGTGTACCTGTGGATATATTTCAAGGCCTACCTTCAAACTTAGTGCCTCTTTGCTTGACATCATGGGAAAATCAAAGGAAATCAGCCAAGACCGCAGAATAAAAATTGTAGACCTCCACAAGTCTGGTTCATCCTTGGGAGCGATTTCCAAATGCCTGAAGGTACCATGTTCATCTGTGCAAACAATAGTACGCAAGTATAAACACCATGGGACCACGCAGCTGTCACACCGCTCAGAAAGGAGAAGCGTTCTGTCTCCTAGAGATGAACATACTTTGGTGCGAAAATTGCAAATCAATCCCAGAACAACACTAAAGGACCTTGTGAAGATGCTGGAGCAAACAGGTACAAAAGTATCTATAGCCACAGTAAAATGTGTCCTATATCGACATAACCTGAAAGGCAGCTCAGCAAGAAGAAACCACTGCTCCAAAACCGCCATAAAAAAAGACAGACTACAATTTGCAACTGTACATGGGGACAAAGATCATACTTTTTGGAGAAATGTCCTCTAGTCTGATGAAACAAAAATAGAACTGTTTGGCCAAAATGACCATCATTATGTTTGGAGGAAAAAGGGGAAGGCTTGCAAGTCGAAGAACACCATCCCAACTGTGAAGTACGGGGGTGGCAGCATCATGTTGTGGTGTTGCTTTGCTGCAGGAGGGACTGGTGCACTTCACAAAATAGATGGCATCATGAGGTAGGAAAATTATGTGGATATATTGAAGCAACATCTCAAGACATCAGTCGGGAAGTTAAATCTTGGTCACAAATGCGTCTTCCAAACGGACAATGACCCCAAGCACACTTCCAAAGTTGTGGCAAAATGGCTTAAGGACAACAAAGTCAAGGTATTGGAGTGGCCATCACAAATCCTGACCTCAATCCCATAGAAAATGTGTGGGCAGAACTGAAAATGCATGTGCGAGCAAGGAGGCTTACAAACCTGACTCAGTTACACCAGCTCTGTCAGGAGGAATGGGCCAAAATTCACCCAACTCATTGTGGGAAGCTTGTGGAAGGCATCCCGAAATGTCTGACCCAAGTTAAATCATTTAAAGGCAATGCTACCAAATACTAATTGAGAAACTGAGTTTAAATGTATTTGTTAATGTGTATGTAAACTTCCGACTTCAACTGTATATTTCCATTGTTGGGCGGATCTGTTTCACATTTACTCCACTTTTAATGAGTTGCCTATCACAATAATTAAAACAAAATGTCAAGAAAACTGTAGGCAATTAGACCACTTTTTATCATTATTACAAGTTAGAGGCATGACAAATGTGCAAATGGACTTGGAAAACGGGTGGTATAGACTACAGTCCAAAATGCGATGTGGTTCCACAAGAACACATTTTGCCAAGGCAGAGATGAGTGGCCAAAGTGCTGACAGCAGTGGATGCATACATTTTGGCCTAATGACTATCGCCAAATGTCATTACACTTTTTGGTGTTTTGTGTAACAGAAGTCTCTTTCCATTCACCACTCTTTGGAGGCTGGTAATATGTAGTGAGTGGATGAACATGCGCAGGTAGCTTAGTAAAGGAGTCCTTAGAAGTGATTGTTTGACAATCAGATGAAAACATCATGACTGAATTTATTTATGCCACAATAAAAGGTAGTGTATTTTAAAAGTTAAATGACAAATTATGACTAGGCCCACGACGATCATATTGAACTAATAGAGATTCTATGATTAGGCTGATTTAAAAAATAAAATGAGCACGCGTGCACATATAGGAGCTCCCGTATCGCAAATAAATGAATTCTACTTTCACCCCTATTTTAATATACATCAATGCTATAAATACCCAACAGCCATAGTGAGGATAGAGACTCCTTGGGCACATGTACAGTGTTTGATTTAAACTGGTGGCTCTTTCTACATGCCTGCTCCAGCAGATTGCATTGTCTAAGTAAATTTCAATCAAATGTTTTACATTTGCAGCGATTCAATTTGTTGTAGTATTTGACTGCTGTGTCAAAATTATTCTCACAGCAGGAGAAAGAAAGCTTTTGACAGGTTATAAAATATTTTTGGTCTCATATTATAAATATAGCATCAGTTTTATCACAACAGTGTAGTAACTCGGAACCCACAAAACTGTAAACATTCTAACTGTAAAAACTCTGCCATTTAAATAATGTTGTTGAAGAGTGATATTGAGCTTGTTAAGCATTTCATTTCTGCTTTATAAGCCTTTTTCATTTGCCTTTCAGTGTGCCCATTTCAAATTGGTCTTTAATTAAACTGTAGCTAATTACACACCTCTTGAATCTTTCAAATGAAAGTATGTAGGGAGGGCCTGGATGTGTTGTTGCTGAAAGTGAAACACCAGCTGACACCAAGACATTTTCAGCTTTCTGCTTTCTTTACTCAGAGCCAGCTACTACAAGTGTGCCTCCCAAATGGCACCCTATTCAGGATAACCTGTACAAAACATTAAGAACACCTTCCTAAAATGTAGTTGCAGTCAGTCTGCAGTCAGTCAGTCAGTCTGCAGTCAGTCTTGCAGTCTTCATGGAAGGAGCAGGTGTTCTAAATGTTTTGTACACTCAGTGTATAGTGCACTACTTTTGACCAGAGCTTTGGGCCCATAGGGCTCTGGTCAAAAGTCGTGCACTATAGAGGGAACAGGGTGCCATTTGGGACACAGCCCAAAAATATACCATCCCAAAACAGGATAGATGGAGGAAAACAGATTTGTGAGTATGGGATGAACTCTGGTCTTCACTTTATGACATTTTACAACATCATGTATAGTTTACATAGTAATTACATTCCCAAGTGGTACTAGTGTGGTACAGTAGGACTATACTGTCAATTTCAGGTGATACTATGTTAAAATGTAACTATATCTAAACCCACAAGGAAGATATTGTTGCCATTACAGTATCTCCATAATAATATAAACAGGGGAAGGTGGCTGAGGACCAACTACAGATGGAGGATGACTGCTTTAAACATTAAAGCATCCCAATGGGCACAGACATCAGTTCAACATATAGTTTTGATTTACATTTGGTTGACTTGTCAACTAACGTGTATTCGACATCCAATCAACAAAAAGTGTTACCATGTCAATGGATTTAGGTTAAACGTTGGGTGAAAAAAATACTAAATGCCCTTACGTTGATGAGTTTTTGCAAATTCAATCAGTTTTCCATGTTGATTCAACGTCATCACAGAGTTTTTTGTTTGAAATGATGTGGAAACAATGTTGATTCAACCAGTTTTGCCCAGTGGTATATCAACCATCATCAACTGACAGGAGTAATAGTGTTACACGAAAGAGATGGATAACATACAGTGCCTTGCGAAAGTATTCGGCCCCCTTGAACTTTGTGACCTTTTGCCACATTTCAGGCTTCAAACATAAAGATATAAAACTGTATTTTTTTGTGAAGAATCAACAACAAGTGGGACACAATCATGAAGTGGAACGACATTTATTGGATATTTCAAACTTTTTTAACAAATCAAAAACTGAAAAATTGGGCGTGCAAAATTATTCAGCCCCCTTAAGTTAATACTTTGTAGCGCCACCTTTTGCTGCGATTACAGCTGTAAGTCGCTTGGGGTATGTCTCTATCAGTTTTGCACATTGAGAGACTGAATTTTTTTCCCATTCCTCCTTGCAAAACAGCTCGAGCTCAGTGAGGTTGGATGGAGAGCATTTGTGAACAGCAGTTTTCAGTTCTTTCCACAGATTCTCGATTGGATTCAGGTCTGGACCTTGACTTGGCCATTCTAACACCTGGATATGTTTATTTTTGAACCATTCCATTGTAGATTTTGCTTTATGTTTTGGATCATTGTCTTGTTGGAAGACAAATCTCCGTCCCAGTCTCAGGTCTTTTGCAGACTCCATCAGGTTTTCTTCCAGAATGGTCCTGTATTTGGCTCCATCCATCTTCCCATCAATTTTAACTATCTTCCCTGTCCCTGCTGAAGAAAAGCAGGCCCAAACCATGATGCTGCCACCACGATGTTTGACAGTGGGGATGGTGTGTTCAGCTGTGTTGCTTTTACGCCAAACATAACGTTTTGCATTGTTGCCAAAAAGTTCAATTTTGGTTTCATCTGACCAGAGCACCTTCTTCCACATGTTTGGTGTGTCTCCCAGGTGGCTTGTGGCAAACTTTAAACGACACTTTTTATGGATATCTTTAAGAAATGGCTTTCTTCTTGCCACTCTTCCATAAAGGCCAGATTTGTGCAATATACGACTGATTGTTGTCCTATGGACAGAGTCTCCCATCTCAGCTATAGATCTCTGCAGTTCATCCAGAGTGATCATGGGCCTCTTGGCTGCATCTCTGATCAGTCTTCTCCTTGTATGAGCTGAAAGTTTAGAGGGACGGCCAGGTCTTTGTAGATTTGCAGTGGTCTGATACTCCTTCCATTTCAATATTATCGCTTGCACAGTGCTCCTTGGGATGTTTAAAGCTTGGGAAATCTTTTTGTATCCAAATCCGGCTTTAAACTTCTTCACAACAGTATCTCGGACCTGCCTGGTGTGTTCCTTGTTCTTCATGATGCTCTCTGCGCTTTTAACGGACCTCTGAGACTATCACAGTGCAGGTGCATTTATACGGAGACTTGATTACACACAGGTGGATTGTATTTATCATCATTAGTCATTTAGGTCAACATTGGATCATTCAGAGATCCTCACTGAACTTCTGGAGAGAGTTTGCTGCACTGAAAGTAAAGGGGCTGAATAATTTTGCACAGACAATTTTTCAGTTTTTGATTTGTTAAAAAAGTTTGAAATATCCAATAAATGTCGTTCCACTTCATGATTGTGTCCCACTTGTTGTTGATTCTTCACAAAAAAATACAGTTTTATATCTTTATGTTTGAAGCCTGAAATGTGGAAAAAGGTCGCAAAGTTCAAGGGGGCCGAATACTTTCGCAAGGCACTGTACATACTGTATTTTATACCATCTATTGCATCTTTCCTATGCCGCTCTGTCATTGCTCATCCATATATTCTTATTCATTTCCTTTGTGTGTATTAGGTAGTTGTTGTGGAATTGTTAGATTACATGTTAGATATAGCTGCGCTTTCGGAACTAGAAGCACAAGCTACACTCGCAATAACATCTGCTGACCATGTGAAATGTGACCAATAACATTTGATTTGATTTGATGCTTTGCCTGTTTGATGGTTCGCCTGAGGGCATAGCTGTCACGCCCTGACCATAGAGAGCCTTTTTTATTCTCTATTTAGGTTAGGTCGGGGTGTGACTAGGAGGGGTCTTTCTTTTGTTTTCTATGTTGGCCTGGTATGGTTCCCAATCAGAGGCAGCTGTTTATCATTGTCTCTGATTGGGGATCATATTTAGGCAGCCTTTTCTCACCTGTTTGTTGTGGGATCTTGTTTGTGTATAGTTGCCTTGAGCACTGCATAGCTTCATATATTGTTTATTCTTCTTTGTTGTTTTTGTGAGTTTCATTTGTTTAAACATGTGGAACTCTACGTACGTTGCGCCTTGGTCCGTTCATTCTACATATGATCACGACAGAAGATCCCACCACCCACGGACCAAGCAGCGTGCCCAGGAGGAGCAGACATCCTGGATGTGGGAGGATATATTGGATGGGAAGGGATCCTGGACGTGGGAGGAAATCCTGTCCGGAAGCAGAAGGAAGCAGCGAGGGAGGGACAACGACGACACCGGGGTTCGCGGCCATGACGTAGGCCCAAGAAGCAGCCTCAAAACATTTTGGGAGGAGACACACAGGGTGGTCGGCGAAGCTGAGGGGTGAGTCAGAGACTAAGGAGAGCTCCCTTCCAGACATGGAGGTGACAAAGACCTGAGTTCCTGTCTGATTAGCCCAGGAGAGCGCCCTTCCCGACATTAGCGTAATAATATATGCGATCTTCGATCGGTCGGAAGGGAACGAAGATGGCTGTAGCTCAAAAATAAGGGAGCACTGAGAAAGAAAACCCCGGCAGGATCCAGGATCCCCAGAATATCGCTCCGGAGGAGTTAAGTGGGGTTCTCGGGGAGCCGGGGTAGGCTGTACAAACCCACCACTGATAGTAGACGGGTTACTGGGTGGTTGGGAGTTCTCAGAGGTGGCAGGCTACCTATGCGCTAACTCACTGATTTGCTCCATAATATCCTTGAACCCTTGGTCGTGGCATTCCGTCAGGGAACGAAGCCCTTCCAAAAGGTCCAGCAGCAGCTCCTCATGCCTCCCGATGGTAGGTCCCTGCAGGGAGACAGCATGGCGGAGCTGGTCCAAGTCTACTCGGTCTGTCATGGCCAGTTCGTACTATGAGGGCACAGGGCGAGACCCAGATGCAGACACGGGAGGCAGATGGTTTGGGTCTCTGATATTTATTATAATCCAAGGGGCAGGCAAGAGAATGGTTGTGGACAGGCAAAAGTTCGTAACATGGTCAGAGTCCAGGAGGTACAGAGTGGCAAGCAGGCTCGAGGTCAGGGCAGGCAGTATGGTCAGGCAGGCGGGTTCGGGGGTCAAGGCAGGCAAGGGTCAAGATGGGTGACACCTGGAGGGGTGGAGAAGGACAGGTGACACAAGGACAGGTGAAACAGATCAGGGTGTGACACATTATACTGAAGCCTATCTGCACTACCACGCTAAATAAGTGTTGTTCTTAACCCTTGGAAGGATGGGGAATGAACGGGCAACCTAAGAAACCTGCACAATCTAAGTTTTGAAAGCTGGAACCATTAAGAGCTTTGACAGGCTGGCACAGTCCAGTTGCTTGTCAAGACGGTAGAGGAATCTGCACTGTAGGCCTACCATAGGAGTGGAAAATATCTGCCCAGACAAATGGTAGCTAAGCTAACAAGTCCCCAGGCTCTGGAACAGAGTGGGGGGGCTGCAGACTATGGCGGATCCATCCATGCGAATCTAGACCACTGAGCAGCTCCAGCTTCATACGCTTGCTGTTACCACCAGTCTAGAGCTGGTCTCCTGGGACAGAGCTGTCTACTACATCCCCCATCCCACCATGTCAAACATGTGGAACATTAGGGATCAAAAAGAGTTTCAGAGAGAGGTGGAGAGGATTCTTGTTCCTGTATAAAATCAATGGGATATACAGTGTAGCTAGTCTCACACAAAGACTATTAGCGCCTATGTGTATCTATAGCAATGCCTAAATGAATGCACCATCCATACAGTTGTTATAATCATTAAATATTCTCCAAGAATTTCGTCCCCTTCCAAATTAGGAGGAAGGTAGTCTTGCTTGTAAGACTCATGGCGCTCCACAGCGGCTGTGGGGAGAGACTAGGGGAAGATAAAGTAGGTCTACATTTGACATTGTTCCCTTATCAATCATAAAACCATGGTACAACTGGGGAGAAGGAAACTAAATTATACTACGCTGAACCTTTGATATTGCTGGTATCATCAGGCATCAATGTGTCCCTGGAATAAGACATAAACCTGCAGTGAACTGGGAAGTCACTTTAAAGTCAGATGTAATTAGTCCAAATGAAGTGAGGGATCCACACAGCAGTCAGCATGTGGCATATGAATACAACATGGAGGTGACAAAGACCTGAGTTCCTGTCTGATTAGTACTGTGGTTGACATCAGACATCAGGCCTGACTGGCACATCAAAAGAAACTGCAACACTTGTAAGTAACTTGTGGTATTCATCATGCTTCCTTCCACCACTAAGTTCACCCCATACCTTACCTATCACAGTGTGTCCATTTTTCGACTGAATCAAGTAATTATTTGTTGTTCGCTGTGTTCATGTTTTTTGGGGACGTATCACAAAATAACTGACTTGATCATTTATCTGCAGATTCTTAAAAGAAAAAAAAGCATGAAAGAAGAAGAAAGACTATCTTACCTCTCTACCTGATGTTCTTTTTGTGTGTGAGGCTTAGTCGGCCCTGGCTGCCTGCGCCTAGCGATCCCAACAATCCCTTTATCTGCCTTTCATTACTGTCTCACTCGCCCTCTTAGCAGAGCGGGTGTCTGGGAGAGACAGTCACTTTCTCCCAGCCTGTGATGTTCCTGCAGATTACAGAGGCGCTTTGAAGCCGCTGCACTCCTCGATGCCGGGGCCTCAGACAGACCCATGCCATCTGCCAGATTGACGCCGAAGCAGCAGAATGGGGCAGAGACGCCCTCTGTTGATCTAGGCCTCTTTTGTCTTTCATGTGTCACATTCGGATGTCGCACCAAAGCCACACCTATGCAATCTGAATCTGCAGCGGGCCCGCCTGCCCGAGAGACCAGCACACAAACACATAGACCAGATGTACGGACGGGATGGGGAGTAATGGGCCTCTGTAATTACTCTTACCTGTGGGCATCTGTCTAGAAATGAGACAATTACTGCGGTCTTCGCCACATTGTATTCTCCCTCCCTCTCTGCCAAGGCCTTGGAAATCACATTAACGTGGGCTATTTATCCCTTACCGGCAGATTGAATTTTATAACACCGTAAAAGCATTAGAGGACAGCATGCAGGCTCATTTTCTAACAGTCCCGGTCAATGCTACAGAAAGGTATAGATGTTACGACCCTTAGGGCAGTTAGTATAGCAGATGGAAATATATTGTTAAAGTTGCTGCCCTGGGGCAGTTAATGGTTCACTCTGATAAAATAGGCCTTACAGGTTTTTGCCATCTTTAACAATTTGGGATGAGTCAATACCTCCTCTCATTATTGGGTGTCAAATTGGGAGTCATAACCTTTGGTTGGAATGTTAGGTTAACTCCCAAAGTTGGAAGTCCCTTCCCCTGTAAAATGTGGAACCTCAACGAGTGCACAGACAGTGTTACCCTCTCATACAGTACCAATCAGTGGGTCTGGATGGTGAACTCTCATTGTGTTCGCAGACTCAGAGACCATTTGCTAATGACTGCTACACAGTTTATATGAACTTTTCATACAGCTTAGGATCTGAAAAAGGACCATCACCAGGTTTTGAACACTGGTCCCCTGTATTCTCCCCACCCCAGGACCACTGTCTTCAGAGGCTTATAGAGAAAAAAGTCCAAGAGCGACATAAATCATTGGTTACCCCCCCTTCTTGAAAACACACACACCTCCTCCCCCTCCTTCTCTTTGTCATATAAACACGCAGACACTGTCAACCCCCAACAAGACTCCCCCACAGTCACACATCAGAGAACTCTCCACTTACACAAACAATTACTTCCACATCCATTGAAATGGAGCTTTCAAAAACAGAATAATACATTAAAGCACCTTAAAGCACAAGACTTAAACTACAAAAACATGAAGTAAAGCCCAATAAAATATACATTACAGTAATTGGATCAGAGAAGACTAGGTCTGACGATGGGAAGCGGGAGATGCTAATGACAGCATATCAAATGACCTCATGCAGCACTTCAAACACAGCTCTGCATTGATTCTCCTCTATCTGTAGCAGCACGAGGTACCCTGGCTGTTGAAACTAGTTTTGCAATAGTTTGAGCGAATAATCACACAATCAACACAGTACAGACTACAGTAGATAATGATTTCATCACCATAGTGATGTACAGTGCTTTGCTCTGTGTTGGAACTTCCAACACAGAGCCAGGTCATATCCACTGACTCCAGTGGCTCAAGACTGTATTAGAGATATTGGGACCTCTGCCATGGTAAATGTTGGGAGTAATACAGTCTCATAACAGTCTAATAGAAAAACAAAGCTACACACAGACACCGTGAAGGCCGTAGATAGGAGGAGAGTTAAACGTCATTCTGTGATTGAGTGAGTGATGGAGTCTCAAAAGCAGCCATCACAGTGACAGTTTGGCAGCAGTCGGGACAGACAGGCAGGAGAGAAAGAATGATTGGCTTTGACTCTTTGATGTTTATATCTCTTTTATCTGATTGCTGGTTATACATCTTCAAACCCTGTTCGTTGTTGACAAGACATGGTGACCCTAAACCATCATCTCTGGCACATCTGAATAGGATTCAGATTTCTGCCCTTTGAGTTTGAAGAAGAAAACGTTAATCTGCTTCGCAGTGTTCATCTCTGTCAGGGAACAACTGATGTGCCATTCATTCTGTGTACACAACCAATAACATTTTATTTGATTTGATTACATGGTTTCAGGTCATTTAGAAATAATGATTATGTGCTGGAGATCCTAGATGATAGTGCATTGCAAAAGCTTATAGAGAATAACATATAGGCAGTATGACAATTTTCAATGGACAATAGCATAAAACTGGGTTGTCCAAGGTCATAAAAAAGCACTACCAATGTCTGTACAAAAATGTTATTCAAAAACTATAGAAACTGGATTTTTCCAATGGCTTAAATTTCAAATGATGATAGTATTTTGGCCCTACAGTGGCATATAAACACTGCATAACTCGAGTGCATAACCCAAACCATGTGCAAGACAGATAAACCATTTCAAACCCTCTTTTGTTTCCCCCTGTTTGTGTTTTTGTTGTGAATGTATGGAGACCAAACATGTTCATTCCATACAGGCCACAGAGTGGGAAGTGGTTTCCCATGGTTCCGTTAGGATGCTGCATGCTTTCATGTGGAAAATAATCTCTGGGTCCCCTCAGCCCCTCTGTTGTGACAGGGGATAATGAATTTCACAACATCTGCCATTTGTTAGCCCTGTTCGGTGTAACCGATCTCCTTTTAATCCTGAGACGTCCATGGACTTCCAAAGCGTGTGCAGAGCCACAGATGAAATGAAACAGATGGATCCCATGGCCTCTCTGGACTGGGAGTAGGAGTACAGAGTACCGACAGGCAAGCAGGCAGAGGATGGGGCTGGGAATAAGGGCTCGGGCTGGGGAGTAGGAGTACAGGCTAGGACACACGCTATACAGCTTTCTATTGAGTTACAGTACATCCCTTCAAATGCACTGAAAGTATAGGACCTCTGTCATATGTTTATAGGTATTCAGTGCAGTGGTAGTGTTTTTCAGCCATAATGTTAGCTTATTCAAGCTCTTTCCTCAAGAAAAGTGAATATTTGACATGTCAGTGTTGAATGGTTTCAGCCTTATCTCAGTTTCAAGGGACACAGAGTACTGGACAGTGATTCTCTCTCCCCAAGGCTTGTGAGGGATAGAGAGTGACAACACAGGCAGATAATAGTCAACACTATTGATAAAGAAGCTGCGACACTGCTCCTCCTTTAGGCTTCTGTATCAGAACTCACCAGACAGTGACAGTATTAAGCCTGAGCTGAACCAGAGTGATGGGTTTTTAAATCAACTGACACTGCTTAAAACGGTTATCCTTAAGGGCAAAATAAAAATTGTATTTGCTTGCGTGGGCTGGGCAGTGATAACGCTAAACTGTTTTGCTGTACAGATAGAATACAAATAAAATCCTCAATGATCAACTTTGAAATGTAAAAATATGATCACTTCACAAAAATGTAGAGGCGTTGATATCCAGATAAATTATAATTTGTTGATTATTGTTTTGATAGCCATACATGAGTATACATAGCTGATTATACAAATGATAAATTCATCAGCCTCAGAATCACCTTTCCATCTGAAAGGAAGGTATGGTCGGAATGGCCGATTCTGTTTCTTTTCGTTTCCACCAATTCTGAATATGAGAAACTGGATTCTCGGCCCCCATCCTCTGCCTCTTCATAAAACCTGGAATGTGCTTCAAAGAATGCACACTATCTTCCCTCCATGAATAAAACATCTGTCATTCATCGGCCTGTAAAATATGTGGCGATTTAACAGAGCATAACAGCTCTGAAGGGGATAGAGGAGGCAGAGCAGAAGCCTGTGCAGTGTCCTAATAATAAGCCATGTACAAGAGTTAGCTTAGGCTATCTTTCCCTTTGGACAGTTCACAGTTTGCTGGTCTTTTTCCCAGGCCAGGGCAAGTAAAACTCCTATTTGTGATCCATAATGACAATAGGTGATATTACATGAAATAAAAACAATTCAGTGTTTCAACAGTACTGTGCAGCAGCCTTCATCGACCTGGCCAAGGCTTTTGACTCTTTCAATCACCATATTCTTATCGGCAGACTCAATAGCCTTGGCTTCTCAAATGACTGCCTCGCCTGGTTCGCCAACTACTTCTCAGATAGAGTTCAGTGTGTCAAATCGGAGGACCTGTTGTCCGGACCTCTGGCCGTCTCTATAGGGGTGCCACAGGGCTCAATTCTCGGGCCGACTCTTTTCTCTGATTATTTCAATGATGTCGCTCTTGCTGCTGGTGATTCTCTGATCCACCTCTACGCAAACGACACCATTCTGTATACATCTGGCCCTTCTTTGACACTGTGCTAACAAACCTCCAAACAAGCTTCAATGCCATACAACACTCCTTCCGTGGCCTCCAACTGCTTTTAAATGCAAGTAAAACTAAGTGCATGCTTTTCAACCGATTTGCTGCCCGCACCCTCTCTAGCATCACTACTCTGGACGGTTCTGACTTCGAATATGTGGACAACTACAAATACCTAGGTGTCTGGTTAGACTGTAAACTCTCCTTCCAGACCCACATTAAGCATCTCCAATCCAAAATTAAATCTAGAATCGGCTTCCTATTTCGCAACAAAGCCTCCTTCACTCATGCTGCCAAACATACCCTCGTAAAACTGACTATCCTAACGATCCTTGACTTCGGCAATGTAATTTACAAAATAACCTCCAACACTCTACTCAACAAACTGGATGTAGTCTATCACAGTGCCATCCGTTTTGTCACCAAAGCCCCATATACTACCCACCACTGCGACCTCTATGCTCTCGTTGGCTGGCCCTCACTACATATTCTTCGCCAAACCCACTGGCTCCAGGTCATCTATAAGTCTATGAAAAGGTAAAGCCCCGCCTTGCCTGAGCTCACTGGTCACCATAGCAACACCCACCCGTAGCACGTGCTCCAGCAGGTATATTTCACTGGTCATCCCCAAAGCAAACACTTCCTTTGGCCACCTTTCCTTCCAGTTCTCTGCTGCCAATGACTGGAACAAATTGCAAAAATCACTGAAGCCTTATATCTCCCTCTCTAACTTTAAGCATCAGCTGTCAGACCAGCTTACCGATCACTGTACCTGTACACAGCCAATCTGTAAATGGCACAACCAACTACCTCATCCCCACATTGTTATTTATCCTCTTGCTCTTTTGCACCCCAGTATCTTTACTTGCACATCATCATCTGCACCTCTATCACTCCAGTGTTAATGCTAAATTGTAATTATTTCGCCTCTATGGCCTATTTATTGCCTTACCTCCCTACTCTTCTACATTTGCACACACTGTACATATATTTTTCTATTGTGTTATTGACTGTACGTTTGTTTATGTGTAACTCTGTGTTGTTGTTTTTGTCGCACTGCTTTGCTTTATCTTGGCCAGGTCACAGTTGTAAATGAGTACTTGTTCTCAACTGGCCTACCTGGTTAAATAAAGGTGAAATAAAAAAATAAAAAAATAAATGTACAACTGTACATTTGCTTCTGATACCGCTGTCCAGTTTAGAAGTCTTAGGAAAACCTTGAGACCAATACTGTGTTAATCACACCCCCTACAGGTGGCTAAAGTTGATACATTCTTATGTCATTTACAAAAAAAATATATATATAACAAATTCTTATTTACAATGACGCCCTACCCGGCCAAACCCGCATAACGCTGGGCCAATTGTGCGCCGCCCTTTGGAACACCCAATCACAACGGGATGTGATACAGCCTGGGACCATTTCTGACACAATAAAACCAAAAAATATAAAAAATACAGTAAAAACATACAACACGGACACGTTAGATAGGTTTGGCTTATCTGCAAATAAACATTGCACATGGTGATAAAATAATGTGATTTTACCTCCAGCCGACATGCGGCGCTGCACCAAACAAGCACGCTGCAATCGATTGCTATCCCTTCCAGGAGAGAAAACAAAGAATAACATTGTTGTTACCTAGCGTAAAGATTCAAAACATATAAATAATGGTCAAGAAGCATAAAAAGCACAAGTCTGAAAAATATGAAGGTAAGACACATTTAGATCGCCAATGCGCTGGTATTGGTTGAATTCCTTGGGACAATTAAAAGGCTTGCGCTTCATAGCTGTTTTCGCGTGAGCTTTGGTTAGCTAACGCATAATCACCCATTTGAATTCACTGCAAGTTAGCTATTTACATATTTTAGCCAGGCAGGGAGGTAACGTTAGCTAACGTTGTTGTTTGCAACATAGCAAGTTAAGTTAGCTAACTAGTTGGATACCTCACAGTTGAGCGAGCTGGCTAGCGAACTGTCAGCAGCAACTTGAGTTGGTTACGATCAAATATTTGGAAATATACTTAAAGCTAGCACAATGTGTCCCACCTACAGAGTACGGGGAGAGACCATTTAAATTGGTTCTCAAGGTTGCTGGAAATGAGGTGACGACTGGAAGCTCGAGCTTTGAAAACACATTTGATGAACATCCAGATTTAGAGAAACACAAGGACAAGAAAAATAAGAAAAAGGATAAGGAAAGGATCGATACCATGTCACCAGTTGATGACAAGAAAAATGTGAGTTTGGGAATCCATATTTTCATTACAGCCCATGTTTACCTTTGTGTACAGTTTTTGAGTGGAATGTCTAGCTGCCATTTCATTCCATGGCATGCCATGGGTGGTGCTAGCTGACTAAACTCCACCTATGTTTAAGTGTCTGAACTCCACCAACTGAGTGGAGCAGAGACCATCCTGTTGGGGAATTCAGCTCTGACAACATGGATTTGCTCAAGAGCCCAATACTTAAACGTTGAAGTGGCTTTTGATTTTCAGAATTCAAAAAGGGGTTTATTTGGCCAATAGACTGACTCCTAGGTAATCTATCAAAAATGTATAATGGTGTCAAACATATGGTGCATTTAGATGACGAAGAAGAAGAAGAAGAAGGGACAAGACGCTGATACAGACTGGGATGATAGGGAGGCGAGCAGAACCCCTATCCATTCTGATCTGGCATCCTCCTTGAGTAAAGTGGAAGGTAACTTACTTGCCAGTTTCTACAATGGCTGCCACTTTTCCATTATCCTTTCTTGGCCATTAATTTATATTGATATATTATAAAGTCATTTTAACCAATATTTATCTTTCTTAATCACTTCTTTACCCACCTCACTCCCTCGTGTGCTTTTTCTCTCTCATTCTCAGAGAAAGAACTGACCCCACTGCAGGAAGCCTTGAGTCAACTCATCAGACAGCTCCAAAGGTGAAGCTTGTTACTAAGAAATTGTCATTGAATTGATTAGCAGTCTGTTTCCCCTGGTCTAAACATATCCCGATGCCCCAGAGTAGTGCATCCCTGTCTAGGGTGCCGTCTTTCAGATGGGACTTCAAACGGGTGCCCTTACTCTATGGTCACTAAAGATCCCATGGCAATTATTGTAAGAGTAGGGGCGCAGTGGTCTAAGGCACTGCATCTCCGTACTAGAGGCGTCACTACAGACCCTGGTTTGATTCCAGGCTGTATCACAAACCGGCCGTGATTGGGAGTCCCATAGGGTGGCTCACATTTGGCCCAGCGTCGTTAGGGTTTGGCCGTCATTGTAAATAAGAATTTGTTCTTAATGACTTGCCTAGTTAAATAAAAACCTGGTATCCCAGCTAAATTCTCAATCTGGCCCTCATATGGCCACCTAATCATCCCTAGCTTCCAATTGGCTCATTCATCCCCCCTCCTCTCCCCTGTAACTATTCCCCAGGTCGTTGCTGTAAATGAGAATGTGTTCTCAGTCAACTTACCTGGTAAAATAGCTGTTGCATTGAGGCCTATCAAAGCAACAACTGACTTTCTCTTGTAGGAAAGACCCAAGTGCGTTTTTCTCGTTCCCTGTGACTGACCTTATCGCTCCTGGCTACTCCACGATCATCAAGCGGCCCATGGACTTCGGCGCAATGAAGGAGAAAGTCAAGAATGAGTATTACCAGTCACTAGAGGAGCTTAAGGTACATCTGTCAGCTGCTCTACCTTCTTGACAGATAACTTTCCAGAATAGCTTTATTTTGTTGTCTCATTCTAAAGCAGTGTGTTGATTGACAATCAAGCCTGAAGTGTTGATTAAATAGAAACATATGCAGAGTCCAGTGACTGACTGCCGTGTGTCTCCATTGATACAGGAGGACTTCAGGATCATGTGTGAGAATGCTATGATCTACAACAAGCCAGAGACCATTTACCACAAAGCTGCCAGGAAGTTGCTCCACTCTGGCATGAAGATTCTCCGCCCGGTAAGCGGAGTGCCTCTACAGAAGTGAACTTGACACATACATATGGGATCTTCCCTTGAGAATGGGTTTTAGTCCTGGATTAGGCTTAATCTGTATATAGGAAACTGGCCATGTGTGCCTGGGTGAAATAATCACTAGTTGCCACATACGAACAGCAGAGGGCACCATATTCATACCTCTGAATGTTTAGATATGAATTTTCACCACAATGTTTTGTTGATAATTGGGGCCCCAGAAGACTAATCACAAGACCCTGAGATTGGAACACGACAGATTATGGCATAAATTTTGGTGAAACACTGAGTCAACTCTTGTCTCTCTCGCTGTCCCACAGGAGAGGCTTGAGAGCCTGAGGCAGAGTATTGAGTTCATGGCTGACCTAGAGAACCCAGCCAACCAGTCAAGTAAGACTGGAGAGGTGGGGAACTCGAGCATGGACCAGTGTAAAGACGGCCCCAGCCCCACAGATCCTAGCGAGACTACCCAGTCTGCACCAAACACTCCCAGGTACCGTGATAACTTTACCCTGCACGTGAACACTGACAATATGCTTTTAGTTATTAATTGCTTGGAGAGTCATCATATATGGATATTGATCTCGGACACAATTTACATAGACTAATATATAGACTTCCGATAGGGGTTACGGTGCTTAGACTGTGAGAAGCTGTTCTCGGCCATTTACCAAATACAGATCCCAACCAAGAAGCAAGCAAGCAGTATTACACACTAATGTTAAGTCATGGATAGTGTCCAAGTGCTGTGGGCTTGTTCTCCCAAGTGTTTGGTGGATCAGTTCTTTCCACAGACTCTGGCTGGAGGATGAGCGATAATGAAAGGAATGCCTTTGAGCGTGTCAGGTCTTGTGTTCAGTCAGCACTATGCAGTACCTTTCACACCAATCACTCTCTGAAACCTAGGAGTTGTTGTCCTTGTAAACCCCACTGAGGTGTAATGGGTAGGAAATTCTGTTCTCTTTTAAGGTATGCATTGTTGGTTAAGGGTTTGAAGTAAGCATTTCACTAAGGTCTGATAATAATAAGTTCTAGGGAGGGGCTGTACAGTCATTGCTTTTGTCCAATCACAATGCAACTTAGGTTTTGGGTTACTCAGCTACGAGGTGAAAAGGGCAATGCTTGTAGAATGTACACTACTCTTACCTGTTGTATTTGGGGCATGTGACAAATACATTTTTATTTGAAATGCTTTTGCAAATAAGACTACAGCATGAGGACTTATAAGATTTGTGGGGAAGTTTGATTGAAAGTATACTGGCAGCATATTCATTGGGAACATGTACTGTAGCTATAGCATGAAATGTATTCTCTATTAGATTTAGATGTTATGACTGTTTCAAAATGTATTGTAATCACTAATGGCTGCCAGCAAAATAAATTCCTATTTTCTGCTGATCCTTTTATGGTATTGAACAATGAAACCCTATGAATCAGTTAAGTTGAAAGTCTCCTACTCCTCTATACTCTGTGTTCTCCAATACTTCCAGGAAAGACAACGACTCCAAAGACGAAGTGTCCAAGGTTGTCAGTCAGGCAGAGAAGGAGCTTGAGGAGATCCGCAAGCTCATTGACGATTCGGGAGGCAAATTGTCCAACAGAAGGCTGGAGAGTGAGGTGAGAGCTATGGGCTATGGAATTGGCTTAAACTGTTTAGGCCAACCAATCTCTTACCCCATCTACAATAAAGGAAATGTATGGTCTAATTTAGTGAACGTATTCATTATGTTCACTAATGTAATAATATGACTATTGTTTTATTTGGTTATGTAGCTGGACTTTGAGAGGAGAAAGTCTGATGGTTCCACCACACTGGCAATCCTGAACCCAGTCGACCTTGTGGCTGGAGGTAGGTCCAGTCAGTCACGCCCGCAATTAGCTCGTTGCTCTATATCCATTTCTATTTGTGCAACATGGGGAAACAGGAATCCATGATTGATTCCAACTGTATCTTTCTGATGAACCTAACAAGTGTAATAAAATCATCAGCTTTTAATTTAAAATGAGCCTCTTTCTCAATCAACTCTTATCTCTACAGATGTGGGCTACTGCCCTGTGAAGCTGGGCATGATGTCCAACCGGCTGCAGAGTGGCATCAACACCCTGCAGGGCTTTAAGGAGGACAAGAGGAACATGGTCACACCAGGTAAGCTGAAGGGGCCTTAGTGACAAGGTTTAATAATCAAAAAAGCATTTCTTTTATCGACTTCCATCGTCTCCCAAGAGTGGCTGAATAACCTCTTCTCATCTGAGTGACTGAACCCAGAGCTTGTATAGAAGCACATGTATAAATCCAATGTTCAAACAACATAAATACCAGTCTCAATGTATCCATTTATAAATCCATTCATGGGCAACAATTATTTTTCCATAAGATTTGATAAGGTCATGTAGCCATGTCAGATTGTGATTCTATAAAAAACTGTTTTTCATAGTCCTATAAATGTATCTCTGTGAGAGGCTGAGCTCTCAGCCTGTGGTCCTGTATCTCCATCAGTGTTTACGAGCTGTAATGTAATCCAATCTCTGCTCTCACAGTATCGTACATGAACTATGGGCCGTACACCTCCTACGCGCCCGCCTACGACTCGAGCTTCGCCAACATCGGGAAAGAGGACACTGACCTGATCTACTCCTTCTATGGAGAGGAAGCCAGCCTCCAGGGATCTGAGAGGTATGCATGTTGCTCCTCATCCTCCCCCTACATTACGGTGTAATATTGTGGTCAAGATCTGACATTTACAAGGGCCTACTTTACAGTAAATAATTCCAAACAAAGCTTTGAGCATTCCAGCATGCTCATAACAGTCCAGATGCCCCTTTATTTCATTGGGTTTGTATATGAGAGTAGGCATTTTATGGTTCTGTTGGCGTGGATGAGATTCACTGTGGTGGAGGCTAAAACCACATGGTAAACCTGATACGACCCTACTGCTGCTTCTGAGAGGAGACCAAATGTGACTACCATACACAAACACACACTGATGTAATGTGTTTGTCATTGTGTCTGCAGCCTCTCGGAGTTCCTGTCCAAATCGGAGGAGCACATGTACAAACTGGCAGACAACCTCCTGGACGCGTTGACTAACGGGGAGCACTCCAAAACCCTGAGAGAGGTAGAACCATTAAGCATGTATCTGCATGGGAATTATATGGCTATTTTAACATTTCTTTGGACAATACTAACTTGATGTGTTCTTGCCCGTCAGACCCGTCCAGATGAGCAAGGGCCAACAGAATCCTCTGAGACTGGAGACAAGGACATGGAGGTAAGTCTCAGATACACTAGGACACTAAACGTGGACAACCTCAGCAGATAAAGGAGAGACACCACACCCTAGGTCAACTACACCCAGCTGAAGTGAACCCCAGCTAACCTGCCCCACCTAACCTGCCCCACCAACAGTGTTGGATAATATTAACAGCTTCTGCACATGCCGTAGCTGTTCCAGCTGTGTCAACATGGCAGGCTCGTTAGCTAGCTGCTATGATCCAACACACAGAAAGAACATTTCCCCTTCAAAACACTGCCTCTCTCCAACAGCCTCTGAGACCAGGTCTGTTCACCCACTCTCTGTCAGGGATGTGGAAATGTATGTTTTCTTTCTGCGCCCCCTTCGTTGGGCGGCTGAATGGCTCCTCAGTCACAGCAGTGTAGAGGCTGGAGGAAAGGAAAGCATCAGGCCTCTCTTAAGCACACAGCAGCTCTATACCTGGCTGTTTGCTGTGCTTGGCCAGTGTCCAGTTTATCCTCATTCCCTGGTTGGGTGTTGCTGCTGCTCTTTATTGGAAAGGGACTGGCAGAGGTATCGACTGGAGCTACCAGAAAAGAGCTGGCCTGGCTGATGCCTCTCCTTTCAGCAATGCAATTTCAAAGATTAACTGACTGCAGCGCTGGGTGACTTGGAATCCAAACAAAAATGCTTTTACTAACCTAACCCTTCTGTTTTTCCCTCAGGTGGTTGAACCCGAAGCCAGCAAGCAGGCTGTAAGCAGGATAGCCTCCCTGGGCTCTGTGATTGGCTTGGACTTCCAGAATCCACCTGACCTCTCTGAGGGTAAAGATCAGCTCTAACTGACCAAAGGGCAAACCCCAACAGTATGCCAGTTAATTCTCTAAAGCGACTGAGAGCCAAAGAGTTACATTTTAAATCCCCTAGGCTTAAACCCTTCCTCAAGGTAATTGAGGCGTTTCTGACTCCTGCAGCCTCCCTGGGCTGTTGTAGGGCATGTGCAGTCCCAGTTGAATGAGGTCTATGAAGATAATTCAAGAAATGGAACCCATTGTAGATGACCCTGCAAGCTTCCTTTTGATATTTAAGTAACAAGAGTGTGAATGTCTTTGTGCATCAGAGGCCCAACATTTCCAGCAGAAGTTGGATGAGACTACAAAGCTCCTCTGCGAGCTGCAGGGAGCGCAGAGGGAACGCTTGAGTGTCAAGCAGCCCCTTAACATCTGCCTGCTAGCCCCAACCACCAAGGAGCTGCAGCTGGGTAACACTTCATTTTTTTATTTTAAAGGAGAATGGAATTCCACTGTCTATTTTATTGGGTGGGGGCTCTCTGATTCAATTGGGTTGGGTTAAATGCGGAAGACATCTCAGTTGAAGTCATTGTTGTGCAGCTGACTAGATGTCACCTTTCCCCCACACGTCTTTGTTTGGATTCAAGCTTTGGTTTGAACCCTGTAAAAATAGTGCAGCCAGAAACGGTTATGACTAAACATGAATTTCTCTGTCAAAGCTATTTCCTTTTGACTATCTTAATTCCAATGGAAGAAATGCCTGGGCCATCCATTTCTCAGCTATACCGCTACCAGTGATCTTTATTTGGACTCCACCTTTGGCTTGAAGTTGGGCTCTAATATAATTTCCCATTTGTCTCTCTGTAGTGGAGAAGGTGACTGGTAACCTGGCCCAACTGACCAGTCAGGTGGCTCCAGGAGATGTGAGCAGTGTGTACGGGATCAGGAGGGCCATGGGCGTTGCTCTGCCCTTAGAGGCAGATGAACCACTCTTAGATCTCACCACAGGTAGGCTTAAACCACCCCGCATATCATTTAGTTCATGGGTAGTAAACATTCTAACCATATACTGGTTAATTTTGTGAACGTGTTTAGTGAAGTAGTAAGCCTACTTGCAAAACTGACTTTTTTAAATTGCCCCTGAGGTGGTAAAGTTGTATTGAATAGTGTTGGTGTGTATAAACAAATGTTATGGCTACATATGAATTGAAATGTCAAAGCTATTCCCTTATGTCTCATCTTGATTCCAGTGGATGCTGAGCCGATGGATACCGTGCCTGAAGTTCAGCAGATTCCAGTCATCGCAGTATAATGGAATTTCACAGCAACCATCCTCCTGATAACATTTGTAGTGTACAAAAAAATGTTCTTTGTTTGCATTTCTTTTAATAAACCTTTTATATTAAGCCATTTGTCATCTACCTTATCCAATCTGTTATTCCTTTGTAAATCAAGTTGGGATTCAGCCTTCAGAAAAACAATATCGCACCTGTACAAAATGCAAACTCACATTTATTCCTCAGACAGCATAACATGAAAGCAACATGGACACATTTGTTTGGCAGTCAGATGTTGAGTAAGGCCACAGGACAAGTCAGTTTTCTGAGAAGAATGTATCTTAACGTCCAATGCAGACATTTAAATCTTCTCAAATCATTTATGGGTAACAAGTATGTTACTGTTTTTAATGAAACAACATTCAAACAAACTGCTTCTAAGCTAAATTTGCTCAGACTGTCTGTGATGTGATTGGGGAGAGCTGAAAACAAGCTGTTATTGGCCGAGAGGTTTGGAACTCTATTGGTCTTAGCTAATTTACTTCCTGGCCAAAACTCCATCCCACCAAACAGGCTGAGATTTCAGGTGGTCTTTTAAAAATGGCATTATCATCACACTATTCTAACCTGTATGTTAGTCTAATGTTAACTGCAACAATACAGACAGTTGATTGTTTGACAGCAGGTTTAGGTACACAAAGAACACCAAGTAGAATGTTAGTTTGACCAGCGATTCCCAAAAAGCATATGCTGCCTGTCTGCACATAAGACACTGCAGGTCAATGCAATCTATACATTTACAACTATGGCTGAAGTATACTGCACAACACTGAGTTAGGCTCTCAAGACAATTCTGTTTTGTTTCAGTCAAATGAAACTTTTCATACAGCCACCAGAATGTTTTGTTTTACTCATTGATTGTAGTGCATATAGCACTTATTCTTAAATCAGGCATGTGTTCTAAGCTTATTTGATATAAATTGGTAAACAGTACACCTCATACCATATAAACTGTCCATTACACAGTCATAATTTCCACAGAGCGTTGGAGTGCAAGTTTAAACTTCTCTGCTGTTTTGGTTCCGATGCTGCCACGCTTTTAACAGCATGAAGGGAACCCGTGAGCAAAGTCTTGCATCTCACTAATCACAATATCTGCGGTGCAGCTTGTGACAACGTAATTTAGCTTAGTCTACCTTTTAAGGTCTAGAAAACCATGAGAGTATGTACAGTACACTTCTGTCACTCCACATGCAGCAGAACTCACTCCATTGTTTTGGTCACCATTTGCTTGATAAACAGCTCAGTTTTAAGAGAGGACTGAATGTTTTTTTGTGCATCATGATTCCAGCAAGGTTCTAGGAATATCAGGTGATAGAATCCAGTATGATGATGACCAGTGCTTGACGTAACCTCCATGTCCATTGAATGCACACATTGGAACTGGATCTCCAAAACAAGTCAGCTGCAGTAAAAATGTATTTCCAATCAAGAATCTCCCAAAGGGATTCCTGGAAACATGAACAATCTGAAATATAACCTCTAGGACCACAAGGTCATGTCTTCAAGTCTTGTTCTGGTCCGGTCAGGATGATTGCTGACTGAAGCACTGAGATGGATTATATTTGTGTGCTCCGGTAGGTTTACTCTAAGCATGTTAACTTATGTGCGTTCATGTAATTAGTCTGTGCTGAATGCTAGACTGTGTCCTGTAGCTGACCCAGCACAGGTATAAGCAACCAGGCCCAGAGTCCACACACACAGTAGTGTGCTCACCGTAGACCTCAGCTCAGGCCCATTCCCTGCTGCTTGCTCATGTCCGTACACACAAAGAAGGTTGTCAGCTCGCCTTTTCCCTTGACGTTGATGAGGCCTCGGCATTCACAGGAGTAGCCCAGCTTCTGGAGCACGTCAGACGTCTCCTCTGTAACCTGGAGCAGAAACAGACGAAGCAAGGAACAAGACACATTACTATGCTGAATGCATGCAGCCATGGGTTTTGTGTGGTTATAGTTAATCTCTCCAGCCAGACTAGCAAAGACAATACTGTATGACTGACAAGACTAGGTTGTTGTACTGAACCTGAATCTTGCCCAGCTCTCCAGTGCTCTCCATCCTACTGGCCACGTTGACGGTGTTGCCCCAGATGTCATATTGAGGTTTTCTGGCTCCAATCACCCCAGCAATGACAGGCCCATGGTTAATGCCTGTGAAAAGCAGGCAGACAGTGACACATAACAAGATACCTGCTGGGAATAAACCAGTCAAATACTGTAGGGAAAGGGGGATACCTAGTCAGTTGTACAACTGAATGCCTTCAACTGAAATGGGTCTTCTGCATTTAACCCAACCCCTCAATCAGAGAGGTGCGGGGGGATGCCTTAATCGACATCCACGTCTTGGGCGCCCGGGTAACAGTGGGCTAACTGCCTTGCTCAGGGGCAGATTGACAGATTTCTACCTTGTCAGCTCAGGGATTCGATCCAGCAAACTTTCGGTTACTGGCCCAGCGCTATAACTGATGGCACAGAAAACAATTGGAAATAAATATATTCACTAACGGGGTCTAACAAGTACCATCAGCTTGTCTGGCTGAGTCAACCACAGTCAAACCTGAGTCAAAACCATTTTACATGTTCATTTTAGTCATTTAACAGAAGCTTTTATCCAGAGCGACTTACAGGAGCAATTGGGGTACCTCAACGGCACATCGACAGATGTTTCCCTTAGTCAGCTAGGGAAGTCGAACCAGCGACCTTTTGGTTTCTGGCCCAACACTCTTAACCACTATGCTACCTGCCACTGCTGCCAGTTGTTCAGCCAGAACATTTGTTCATGTCGGAATCTCTGCCTTTTAATAAGAAAATGTCTTCCAGGGAGAATTATGTGGACTTAATTTGTTATTTAGATTTTTCTTGGGACACAGATGTGAAAAAATCCTTTGACGCACCAGTCCTTTGATATTTTTAAATTGTATTTCATGCCAGCTTTTTGTGTTTATGTATTAAAACCCTAATGTGTGCTTTTATCTCTCGAGTATTGTAAATGTTTTCCTAAAGCCTGGGGGATCTGCTCAGAATAAGCTGTCTGAGAACTTTGTCTCAACAGTACACAGGGAGACCAGCGGTATTATGTAGAGTCAATGTTAGCTATTGTGGACAGTTGGAAAGAATGTCCTCCTACGTGGTTAGATAGACAAGGTATCACAGGGCCAGGAGTGTTTTGTTCTATAACTAGAGCTCGCAATTTCTCCTGACCAGGTCAGGTGCAGGTGTTCAGGAAAAACTCTTAGCACTAAGAGGCAGGGTAGCCTAGTGGTTAGAGCGTTGGACTAGTAACGTTGTGAGTTCAAACCCCCGAGCTGACAAGGTACAAATCTGTCGTTCTGCCCCTGAACAGGCAGTTAACCCACTGTTCCCAGGCCGTCATTGAAAATAAGAATTTGTTCTTAACTGACTTGCCTGGTTAAATAAAGATAAAATAAATAAAAAATAACAACCAATGAAACCCTAATAAAGATGGATAGAACCAGACACATTGCAGACGTAATGGGTAGTTAATGTATATGGTACTAGTTAATGAATATAGTTCATATATGCCCAGGCCAGTGCCCAAGCTTGACTCACCCACACGCAGCCTAAAACTGTTGAAGGAGTGTCTGTTGATGCCATCCAGCTTGCCAATGAGGGCAATGGCAAACTCTACCATGTTCCCTATCTGTGCCTGCTGCCTATCTCGGTCCTGAAACAACACAGTTCATCATGAAGTCAACACACAGGACACTACTACTGACATACATAACTTTATCTATACTGCGTCGTTAACCAAGTTTTGTGGTAAAGTTCTATAGTATAGAAAATCAAAGGTATGCACAGTTGCATGCTGTGTAACCCCTCCCCTTCCATGTGACCTGGGTCAAATAGTTAGTAGCTACCTGGTTATTCTCCTGTCCTGGGGTGCCACTCAGCCCTGCGGCTGCCATATAAGTGCTTCCGATGGTCTTGATCTTCTCAACTCCACTGAACTTGGGCTTGGAGAGCAGCTGTGTGTGGGTAAACAAGTGGATAAGTGAGCCAGGGTTAGCTGTGTACTTATTTCTATTACTGGGACACGTGTCATTTTAGTTAATTGATGGCTGCCAGTGGTTCTCTGACCTCATCAAAATCTGCTATGATCTCATTGAGGAGCCTCAGACACTCCAGACCTTCCTTGTTGATGTCACACTCCGTGTAGAACTCTTTGAAGTCCGGTACCGAGGCGAACATCACGCACACACAGTCATATGACTTGTAGTACAGGTCCTGAGGAGGAAGGAGGTGTACAACTTAAGAGGCAATGCCATGTTCTTCTACTTAGTGTTACTACATAGACATACACTTCACAACAGAGATACAGGGAAGTTTCAGGTTCACACAATAAATATTAGGAGACATTAGAGCACAGAGCCACATCTTTAAGAAAAAGCCAATTCAGAATGCTGAGACAGACACCACAACAGTTCCTCCAGTGCCAGACGTTCCTAACTGTTTTCACTGTGTTGACGTCTGGCAAAGAAATAGCCAGTGATTATGCTGTACAAGAGGAGCCAATGTTAAACAGGGCCTCTAAAACCCATTCTCTGGTAGAGAGGGAGGCCATCGAAGTCCCATGCTTCTGCTCCTAGATGTCAAATCTTAGGAAAACTTCAAAGCATATTAACTCGGTTTTTTCCCCCTCATGCTTTTTGTTGTGTTGTTTATTTGATTTGACACTGTGCCATCCATTGGGATTGCTATTGTCAGGTATATGCAGTGTTCAAGCTAAGCTGATGAACACTCATCTTTAACAGCGGAAGCAGCTTCAGTACAGTACTTCTCAGGCTGTAACCTACATGTCAAACACAAATAGCTGTTATGTTGTGTTTGTGCTTCCAGAAAAAGATGTCAAGAGTAAATGGTTCAACCAGATTCATACAAAGGCTGAATTATTTCTCCGTCACTGACTTTAAGACCTTAGTCAAAGTGTGTCAGAGTGTCCATGGTGATTTAGAGGTAACACGCTGGTCATAACCCTGTGACTGGGCTGTGGAGGGCCGGAGTGAGGGAGACATCATAGAGGAGGGGATGTCCATGGCCTTCAGCGGTAGAGGTAAATGTAGGCCAAGTCCTGAATTTCTGCAAGTTTGTCATATCTTATGAAGTAAGACAAAAAGATATTACAAAGTATTGTCCAGCTTGTTTAGAATAATCATTGTACATTTCTTTAACTAAAATTACACCGTTTTGATTAAGTGACTCTGCTTATCAGTGGTTTGTCTAGTGTGCTTGTGTCTGTATCATGTGGACTATTTGAGAGTGGCTGAGGGTAGGGGCAATAGGAGTTGAAGACGTTGAATGTGGACTATTTGAGAGTGGCTGTGAGTAGGGGCAGTAGGAGTTGAGGATGTTGCTGTTAGAATGCAGTGGCTCTGTCTCTACCATGCTGACACAAAGATGACATCACAAATCACAATTCCGATGAAGGGGCTGATTCATGGAGCTGTGGGTTGGTAGGTGGGGTGAGACAGGCACTGATATACGGTACAATGATCCATAGAAGTGGGACCGTCCTTACCCTGGGGGTTCCATCCCTTAGCCACACTACTGGAAATCATAATAAACCATTTACAGGTAAATCCAAACAATTCCACGACTAAGTGTTTCCCACTAAGCTTTAGTGAGTGCAGGCCAGTGGAGATGGGACCCCAGTGCAGATAGGAGGAGGAGGGGAGGATGAGTTGGACTCATTCGACTACCAGTCATCCGTCCTGGACTCCTACCTTGTACTTCTCAGTAAGTAAAGTGTTTGTGAGGAATCCCACCTCGTTCTTTTTATTCTCCCCAACAAACAGCGCAGCGACATGGGCCGGCAGCACGTTCTCCAGGAGCAGGCGGTTCAGGTTCTCCCTGGTCTCGATCTCATCCTGCTCCGTACGGTTCTTGTTCTTCAGAAGGAAGTTCTGGCGGAAGCATGACTCATTCTACAGGACAGAAGTGATGTGGTCATTTAGTAATGAAAGGAAAGGGGTAGGTGAAGAGAGGGCCAACAAAGAAGAGAAAGGAACATGTCCTGACCTGTTGTGAGATGATGAGCATGGTGACCAGGAACAAGGTGATATATATACAGCTCATCACCTCAGGGTGTTTGACCAGCCCCAACGCTCTCAGGATGGTCCCAGAGTCCTCAGTTCTGGAACACAGAGCTCAGGGGTTAGAGGTAATCTAAAGTAAAGCTCAGTATAAACCAGGCTGGATACAATACCAGGTGTTTATTGCACAGTACAGAACAGGGTTGGGGTCAATTCAGTAGTCAATTCAGTAAGTGGATTGAAATTCAATTAATGAATTATAACAACCTTCATAGAAAACAAATGAGCAATTTTCAGAAATGACTTAATGATATATACATGATTTATTTCTTCCTGAAAATCTTCTTGAATTGAAAACTGAATCTACCCCAGGCCTGGTACACAACACATGATATAGTACCTGTTTTCATTGAGTTGGTTGTAAAGCATTTGTCCATAGCAGCTGAAGAGACCAGCCTTGGCGCTGAAGATGATGATGTAGTAGGCTGTGGAGGCCAGGATGAGAAAAACCGCTTTGAGTTCAAAGCTCACCCTCAGGAACACTCCACAAGCTATGAGAGCCAGGATACAGCTGAACACAGAGTACTGAGAGAAAGATGGGGAGAGAGAGACCGAGAGAGCGAGAGAGAGAGATAATGGAGTGAGGAGACAATGAAAACCATCAATGGAAAGTGCCAGTTCTTCATTTCAATGTTTATGATTTGTAATTTATTATTTATGTGAAATGGCTGAGTATATATTTGCAAACAACAATAACAACACTGAAATTGAAAGCATCATTTCATAACTGTGTGTTGTAAGCGTGCCGTGCTCTATCAACTGAGCTACAGAAGAACCGTTAGTGAGGGATATTGTAGGCATCACTCACTGGTAGGTAGTACAGGGTGTCTGGATGTTGCTCACTGGAGTTGTCAGATGGAACCAGATCAGGGTTACCATTGATTTCACACAGTGACTTCGTCTGGATGAAGCACTAGAGGGAACCAGATTTGACTGATAGTTAACCGCTAAGTGGGTCTGACTGAAAACAAAAAGCCTGTGAAGCGTGTGTTATTGGCATGTCTGTTGGTGACTTGATGTTCTTCTTACAATAACAAGCTAATGCTCTTGTTGCTATTACAAGTTTATGTAATTGCATGTACACGTGATGGCATTATGCTCTATGTTTAATCCGTGAGATAGTGAGCTGTTGCGTTAACTTACCAGGTTGAAGACTGCTAGGATGATGATGACCGCAGTGGTGATAGTAACCAGAGGGAGGCGCACACATGGCCTCTTGACCACTGCCTCGGACACAGCAGGCAGCCACTGGCAGGACGACAACTTCTCCGGAAACAAGCACTGAGGGGTGGGAGGAGCGAGGCATCCATCCATGGGAGAGGAGGAGTGGATAGGAGGGGGAGAGGGGAAGGGATGAGTGTGTATATGAGGGGGTGAAATGCATGGGAGAGGAGGAGTGGATAGGAGGGGGAGAGGGGAAGGGATGAGTGTGTATATGGGGGGTGAAATGCATGGGAGAGGAGGAGTGGATAGGAGGGGGAGAGGGGAAGGGATGAGTGTGTATATGGGGGGTGAAATGCATGGGAGAGGAGGAGTGGATAGGAGGGTGAGAGGGGAAGGGATGAGTGTGTATATGGGGGGTGAAATGCATGGGAGAGGGGGAGTGGATAGGAGGGGGAGACGGGGACAGGTGAGTGTGTATAAGTGGGGGGTGGGGGATAAGCGAGCATTAAGATACGCGAGCATGTGACATTGATGACATCTTCCATGTTGAGACAATGTGTGACTTACTAACACAGCAGCACTGAATGTTCAGTCTATTTTCAGAAAGACAGGATAATACACTGAGTGTACAAAACATTAGGAACACCTGCTTTTTCCATGAAATAGACTGACCAAGTGAAAGCTATTATCCCTTATTGATGTCTACTGTTAAATCCACTTGAAATTAGTGTAAATGAAGGGGAGAAGACCTGGTTAAAGAAGGATTTTTAAGCCTTGAGACAATTGAGACATGGATTGTGTATGTGTGTCATTCCGAGGGTGAATGGGCAAGACAAAATATTTAAGTTCCTTTGAATGGGGTATGGTAGAAGGAAGGTGTTCCTAATGTTTTGTACACTCTGTGTATCTCTGACTAGTGAATGTAATAACTACACTGCCCGTCTGTCTGCACCATGGCATTGAGATGGTATGCACCAGCTGTTAATGGCCAATAACAGCAATGTACAGCTTCCCGGGGATAGATTGGAAAAAAAACAGGGATAGATGGAATAGCTTATAAAACCTAGGCAGAAAGCATGTTTCCACTGTCACAGTAAGAAATACACACAGTACACACACACACATGTACCCCACCCCCACACACAGTCAACTAAGACTTTCCCTGTCCAGAAATAGGGCTTGTTGTGACCTAAGCCTAAAACTCCCACTGACCTGCAGGTGACCTGCGAAACAGATGCCCAAGGTCAACAGGAGGACACAGGCCAGCACTCCAAATGACATTCCCAACATTTTGGAACTGAGGGACGGGAAGGGAAAGATCCAACACTGAATACCAAAAGTTCAAATATTGGTTGTCATGCCATTATTGTTCGATGGTGTAAGAGGAAAGCTATTATTACTACCGTACCTGGCAATAGCGGTTGAGAAATATGTTTCTTATAGCCACAAGGGAAAATCACTCACTCTTTTGTCACAAACATCTGAACCACAAAGATGCAGAAGAAGATGAAGGTGGCACAGCCGATGTAGTGCTTGAACATGGGCAGATCAATGGCTCGGTACTGGGGAGGAAAGAAGAAGTCATGTTTGAACCTCTCACAAATACTAAGAACACAGTTTTTACAGTATGTACAGTGCATTCGGAAAGTATTCAGACCCCTTGACTTTTCCCACATTTTGTTACGTTACAGCTTTATTCTAAAATTGATTAGAAAATAGATTTCTTTATCAATCTACACACAATAACCCATAATGACAAAGCAAAAACAGGTTTTTAGAAATGTTTGTAATTTTATTAAAAATAAAATAAAACATAAGTATTCAGACCTTTTACTTGGTACTTTGTTGAAGCACCTTTGACAGTAATTACAGCCTCGAGCCTTCTTGGGTATGACGCTACAAGCTTGGCACAACTGTATTTGGGGAGTTCCTCCCATTCTTCTTTGCAGATCCTCTCAAGCACTGTCAAGTTGGATGGGGAGCGTCTCTGCACAGCTATTTTCAGGTCTCTCCAGAGATGTTCGATCGGGTTCAAGTCCGTGCTCTGGCTGGGCCACTCAAGGACATTCAGAGACTTGTCCCGAAGCCACTCCTATATTGTCTTGGCTGTGTGCTTAGGGTCGTTGTTCTGTTGGAAGGTGAACCTTCGCCCCAGTCTGAGGTCCTGAGCGCTCTAGAGCAGGTTCAGCAAGGATCTCTCTGTACTTTGCTCTGTTCATCTTTCCCTCAACCCTGACTAGTCTCCCAGTACCTGCCACTGAAAAACATCCCTACAGCATGATGCTGCCACCACCATTCTTCACCGTAGGGATGGTGCCAAGTTTCCTCCAGATGTGACGGGCTGTCATGTGTCATCCAAGCGGGCTGTCATGTGCCTTTTATTGACGGGTGGCTTCTGTCTGGCCACTCTACCCTAAAGGCCTGATTGGTGGAGTGCTGCAGAGATGGTTGTCCTTCTGGAAGGATCTCCCATCTCCACAGAGGAACTCTAGAGCTCTGTCAGAGGGACCACCAGGTTCTTGGTCACCTCCCAAGACCCTTCTCCCCCGATTGGTCAGTTTGGCCAGGCAGGCGGCCAGCTCTAGGAAGAGTCTTGGTGGTTACAAAATTCTTCCATTTAAGAATGATGGAGGCCACTGTGTTCTTGGGAACCTTCAATGTTGCAGAATTTATTTTGGTACCCTTCCCCAGATCTGTGCCTCGACACAATCCTGTCTCGGAGCTCTACGGACAATTCCTTCAACTCATAGCTTGGTTTTTGCTCTGACATGCACTGTCAACTGTGGGATCAATTAAATTGACCACAGGTGGATTCCAATCATTTGTAGAAACATCTCAAAGATGATCAATGGAAACAGAATGCACGTGAGCTCAATTTTAAGTCTCATAGAAAAGGGTCTGAATACTTATGTAAAAATGTTGTAATAAATGTGCTAGCATTTCTAAAAACCTGTTGTCGCTTTGTCATTATGTAGTATTGTGTGTAGATTGATGAGGGGAAAAATGTATACATTTTAGAATAAGGCTGTAACGTAACAAAATGTGGAAAAAGGAAAGGGGTCTGAATACTTTCAGAAAGCACTAAGAACACGTGTGGTCTGTGTAGGCTAATCAGAGATATAAATAGATTCTGATATAACATTTAACATGTTGTAAGGGTTAGGAATTAAAATTTCAAGTACAAATGTTTTTCTTTATACTGTATCTTACATAAAGGCTCTTGACACTGCCATTGTACAGATGTATCTGTTGTATATTAGGACAGTAAGGCTCCTTTCCTTTGGTTACAAGTTACATGTAGTTATTCCAGAGACAACTGATATATTTCTTCACATTGTATCTATAAGGTTCTAGATATTTTCATTGTGGAGATGTAACTACTACAGTGTATACTAGGACAGCAATGCTTCTCTCAACAATGTCTAGACAGCTCTGAGACAGACTCACCTGTTTCTCCAGCTCTTTCTTAGGGAACCACACAGCCAGACTGCTAATCTCCTCAGACTTCACCCACTGCCTGGAGGTCACACGGGGAGAAAGCGTGAGGAAGAGAGTGTGAAAGAGTGAGTGGGTGTATGTGAGAGCGAGCTCTCTATTTTTACAACTCAATATGTAAAATTCATTTTCAGATAGCTTTGACTCGTCTTTGTCAATATTATTCACAATTGGCTAAATAATACTTTTCTCAAGGGATATGTTGGTGGCTAGGAAGATTAGATAACATTAGACCCTTAATCCTGAGTTTAGATTTAAGCTTGTGGTCCTACCTAGTGACTAATCTCTGAATGTCTTGAATATTTAGTGACTATAGAGACTCACTTGCTGCTGAGCTCATCGATGGTGGTGGTCATCTCATTGTGCAGCTCCTCATCAAACTTGCTCTTCTGGGACTTGTTCCTGTAAAACACTCAGACAATAAGGGAGAGGTAGACTAGCAGACACACAGACAGAGACCGACAGACACAGAGACCGACAGACACAGAGACCGACAGACACAGAGACCGACAGACACTGAGACAGAGACCGACAGACACCGAGACAGAGACCGACAGACCAGACAAAGACCGACATACAGACCGACTGACACAGAAACCACAGACACACAGACAAGACACACAGACAGACAGACAGACAGACAGACACCGACAGAGACCGACAAATAAGAGACCGACAGAGACCGACACATAGACCGACACAGAGACCGACACAGAGACCGACATAGAGATCGACACAGAGACCGACACAGACACAAAGACCGACACAGAGACCGACTGACACAGACAGACAGACAGACGGGCAGACAGACAGATTGACCGACATGCAGACCGACCGACGCGCAGACCGATGCGCAGATGACCGACGTGCAGACCGACCGACCGACGCGCAGACAGATCGACCGACACGCAGGCAGACAGACAGACCGACACGCAGACAGACAGACAGACCGACACGCAGACAGACAGACCGACACGCAGACTGGCCGACACGCAGACCAACCGACCGACCGGCAGACAGACCGACCCGCAGACAGACCGACGGACATGCAGACGGACCGACCGACACGCAGGCAGACCGACCCGCAGACAGACCGACCAACCGACCCGCAGACAGACACGCAGACGGACTGACCAACATGCAGAAGGACCGACACGCAGACAGACTGACCGACTGACGGACACGCAGACCGACCGACACACAGACAGACCAACCGACAAGCAGACAGACCGACCGCCGACACGCAAACAGACCAACCGACACACAGACAAACAGACAGACAGACCGACTGACCGACACAGACTGACCCGCAGACAGACCGACACGCAGACAGACACGCAGACGGACTGACCAACTTGCAGACGGACCGACACGCATACAGACTGACCGACGGACACGCATACCGACCGACACACAGACAGACCAACCGACCGACCGGCACGCAGACAGACCGACCCGTAGACAGACAGACCGACATGCAGACAAACAGGCCGAACAACACGCAGACAAACAGACAGATCGACCGACACGCAGACAGACACGCAGACCGACTGACATGCAGACCGACCGACACGCAGACAGACCAACACGCAGACCAACCGACCAACACGCAGACCGACCGACACGCAGACAGACCGACTTGCAGAGAGACCGACATGCAGAGAGACCGACACGCAGACAGACATGCAGACAGAGAGACAGACACGCAGACCGATCGACACGCAGACAGACCGACACGCAGACAGACCGACCGACACGCAGACAGACCGACACGCAGACAGACCGACACGCAGACAGACAGACTGACACACGGATGGATGGATGGATGCTGGTAAACCAGCCAAGGTCATGCAGGTTATTCAGTCCCAGTGTGCTGTGCAGGGAGGCAACTGGTTTAGGCCATTCTCAGCATTAGTGGAAACAGAGAGAAGGGGTGTGTGTGTCATTCATTCTATAGTGTGGGTATGTGCAGGATGTTGTGTGTGTTAGTTTAACTCTGGTGACTGAACAGTAGTCTCCCAGCAGTACCTATGCCTCACCAGGAAGGAAACACACACAGACAGACAGAGACACACACAGGGTGTTTATAACAGCACATAACTCCAGTGGGAAAACAAAAAGACACACTTTAAACACTAGGGAGTGGTTACTATGCCCTGCTTGCTTTGTAAAAGCGTGGGAATCCCTGTGATGCCCTGTTATACAGAAGAGGGAGGCAGCTCTAGGCAGGATGGGGGGGGTAGGGAGGAGTGTTAACCCAGAAGGGTTGGAGGTTAATGGTGCTGTGAAACATCAAGATTCTCCTCCTCCACTCAGAAGGGAGCAGTTGTGTTGTGAGCCATGCTGACTCCACTCACTTATAGGTGCTGAGCGGAGGGGCGGGCGAGGAGAAGGGCTCCTCTACAGACTCATCAAAGCTGTCAGGGACCAACAGTGAGAGATAGACACATTCAACATGGTGACATCGCTGTCGCTGTATGGGACTGTTATGTGTTGTATGTGAGGATTCATTTGTGCTAAAACAACAAATGTCTGTCTCCGTAGAATGGATCAAATATTAATAAAGCTTGTATTGTAACTGAATAAAGAAACTATTTTGTTTTTATTAAACATGACATGAAGAGGGACTGTTCCTGACCAAATGAAAGAACATAGGAAGGGCCACCGACCATATCGGAAGCAACACAGCCGGTTCCTGTTAAGTGTCCATTCACAGTATCGTTGTCCACTAGAACCACAGCTGAGACAAAAGGTATTTCGGGGCAATTTTCTTATTTCACTGCCCTGTCTACTGCACTGGAGGTAATGAGGAAAAAGAGACAACTTCTAAGCCCTAAGCGACCAAAATGGATGACCTTATAAAAAGTAAATGTGTTTGGGTCTTTATATACATTAAGTGGACTTACAAATTGCTTAACATTTACTGTACAGTCACGGATCTGTTTGCATTTGGTCATTCAAAAAAAGAACTGGCTACCCAAATACACATCCACAACCATAAACACCCACTGTATCAACAGACTGATGCATAGCAGGAGTACCAATCCAGTAAGGAGAGTCTGACGTCAGTTCAGGGCTCTTGTTAATTAACAGATAAACAAATTAACTCATCCTCTCTGCGTTCTCAGACTTGGCCTTCCTTACCTCTCAGTGATCTTAGTGTGAGCTGTGCGCAGAGGGATGTCCTAGAAACATTTTTAAAACAACTGTTGTTAGACACATCGTGCGTAAAACAGCAAGAAGTAAAGCAGCATTTAAATATTCCATCAACAGTCGCAACAGTCTTCCACAGGAAATAGTGATGCTTGTAGCAATACATTTCAACCTGTTGTGCTTGATGTGTAAAGTGGACTATTTATGTTAGAGGAAGTATGTCTGGTAATCTTTTCACCAGTTATAATGCAGTGGCCTCCCAGCCGTCACTCACCTTGCAGCGTGATTTTCCATTGACCATGGTGTCTTGGGTGTACCCCTCTCTGCTCTGTAGGTGGGCGAAGGGTTTGACGGCGCCCCAGGACTCCAGGTAACGGGTCATTCTCACTGACGCCCGCATCTTCAGCCCGTCATTCACACGCGGCTTGGGCATGCTGTGGCTGTTCAGAGCCTGGTTCTTAGACTGATGACACACACACACGTTAACGAGGAGTACAGTCTCACATATACAGATAAGGCCCTTGTCAGGGATTCTGGAGGTAATACATTAAATGAGGTAGCTCACCCGAGGATCGATGACAAGGTATGTCTGTATGTTGAGCTCCTTCAGGTAGGCATCTCTTAGCCCACCATTCCCCTCCTCCACCTCATAGGCCTTGTTCAGGTGCTTCAGGGTGGCCTCAGTGATGTGGACACGCCTGATCAAGACAAAGATGGGGGTTACTATTAGTAAAATGGACTTACTAGGACTAGGTTAGTACTAGTAACTTAATAATTAATGCAGTTAACCCACTGTTCCTAGGCCGTCATTGAAAATAAGAATTTGTTCTTAACTGACTTGCCTAGTTAAATAAAAGGTAAAATAAAATAATGCTACCATTAGGATTAAAGATTTACCATACATGGTTAACTCAACTACTAACATACCCAGGTAAGCCTCCAGACTCCATATAATTGGCCAGGGTGACGTCATGTGACCAAACGTCAAACTGCCACTTGCGGAGACCAATCACACCGCAGAGCACGTTGCCGGAGTGAACGCCCACTCTCATGTTGATGTCCACACCTGTGGCCTCGCGCACCTGTCTGAGGAGCGGGATCAGAATCTGTCAGATGTGTGTATTTGTGTGTTCATTTAGGTTTCCCTGGGATTCCTTCTTATTGCTTTGACATCAGAGCCAGGTGAACAAATCAACTTTTTCCTTCTTGTCATAACATGCGCACACATGCATACTGACGCCACACATACTCACCACATACGCTGCTGCTACGGTCTATTATCTATACTGTTGCCTAGTCACTTTACCCCTCCCCATATGTACAGTACATAACTACCTCGATTACCTCGTACCCCTGCACATCGCCTCAGTACTGGTACTTCCTGTATATAGCCATGTTATTACCTCGTACCCCTGCACATCGCCTCAGTACTGATACTTCCTGTATATAGCCATGTTATTACCTCGTACCCCTGCACATCGCCTCAGTACTGGTACTTCCTGTATATAGCCATGTTATTACCTCGTACCCCTGCACATCGCCTCAGTACTGGTACTTCCTGTATATAGCCATGTTATTACCTCGTACCCCTGCACATCGCCTCAGTACTGGTACTTCCTGTATATAGCCATGTTATTACCTCGTACCCCTGCACATCGCCTCAGTACTGGTACTTCCTGTAT